>NW_007726321.1:847066-852994 GCF_000696425.1 Galeopterus variegatus
GCATTATTATCACATCTGTCTTTGAAAACCGAGATAGAAAGATGTAGCCCAAATAGCAAGAAGGGACTTTGAGCGTAGTATGTGAGCAGCGGAGGTGGCAGGAGGGACATGGTGTGTCTCCCTCCTTCACCAGAGCAGAGGCAGCCGGCACTAATCACGCAGGGCTCTTATCTCCTCACCGCCTCCCCACAGGACATCAGAGCGCTATGTTGACGCCAGGCAAATATTTAGTAATATTTTATTCAAAGGACAGCATCTCATGGCCAATGCCGTCCGTGGTTATGGAAGCTAAACATGAACCATCAACAAACAGACCCAGCTGCAGCTGGCAGAACGACGCGGCTCCCCAGGGGAGGAGCACCCTGTGCTGGACCACCCCAGAGAGTGCATGGGCTGTGGGGGGTACACTGCCCGTGCTCCACTACTGGAGACGCAAGGCACTGGAGGTCTGGGTCAGAGCTCAAATGGGAACCCAGGTGTCCAGTATCCACTGCCCAGAAGGTGCCCAAGCCCAGATGCACGATTGGAGACCTGCGGCCCAAACCATCATGGAACCTGCAGACTGTTGGTCACCCGCCCGACTCTTACTTCCAAATACCTCCCTCACCTGACCCAGCCAGCATGTTTGGAATCTTTTCAGGGATCTCAGAGCTTTTATTCCATATCAGAAACCAAATTTAGAACGAAAATCCACCTACAGAGAGTAACATGCACGTCACCTAAATTCATACTACAGTGTAAACGATTGACAGCAGACTCCTCGGAGTCCAACAGATAAAGTCTGAGCTTCTTTCTGTTAAAATCTTCACAGGCCCCACAGTGCTGGCCCTGCCTCCCCCTCCACCTCCCTCTGTCCTGCGTTTCTCATGTTGAAACGCTCCCACTTTCTTGCTCCCCACTGTGCCCAAGTGCAGGCCGGACCGAGCACCTCTGCCCTGTGCTGTTACCCCCGGGCCCCTCCAGCACCTGTCTCCCCAAACAGACAGTTCTGTGCCTCTGGCCATCTCTCCAGCACCTGGCCCATGGCTGGCTCTCTGTAAACATTTGTGATGGAAGGAAAAGAGGGAGGAAAGACGAGAGGCCCAGGGCCAGCTGCTCTCCATGGCCTCGGGAAGAGAAAGGCAACTGAGACACACATAAATAGCAGCGGTCCTTGTTCTGATGTAGCTGGCACGTGCTGGGGCAGATGGCAAGAGAAGACGCCAATGACACAGAGCTGGTGCTGGGACCTGGGTGGGCCACGGGGGAGGAGAGTGTGACTTGGGGGCTTCTCCGGGGAGGCAAGATTGAAGCTGGGAATGATTCCCTCTAGACAGGGTCATGGATGGTGTGTGTTTCCTTAGTTAGAACGAGTGTGCACTGCCTGAGGTGCCGCCACTGTTGAACAGCAAAGATGTCGCATAGATGTGGAGGCAGCACTTTTGCCATCTCTGACTCATGTCAACCCAGACCTCGGCCACTCCCTTGGCTGCTTTCTCTCCAGGGGGTAGAGGGGATGTGTGAGTCACGGGACACACTTGACCACAGCGGGGAAGGGGTCTTGATGGACTCAGGTGTCTTGAGCAGGGAGGAGGTGAGGACCTAGGAAGGTGGGGTGTTCCCATGACAAGAGGCCCACGTGGGCAGCCTTTGGGCGGGGGTGGTCTCCTCCTGTCCTGACCACAAGCCTGTGAGCTGGGGATGATCCCTACTCACTTGGCAGGTGTGGAAACTGAGGCTTCTCCAAGTCTTCATTCCTGGAATTCTGACTCTGCCCCAGGGCTCTCCCCATGGGGCTACTTGACTGGAGCTCTCAGGCCCGGGGGTGTGGAGGCCAATACGTGATACCTTCAACCCTGGTGACCCAAACTGTGCACCAAAGAGGGGCCCAGGGTTATAAGCCACCATGCAGGTGTGGTCTACATCGGGCACCCCACCTGAGGGACGCCCAGTGGACCGATGGCAGCCCCGCAGCTCTGCAGGGCAGGCACATCCGCTGGGATTTACTTGTGTCCACTTTGAAACAAATGGATTTCTTCCGTATTTATATGTAGAATAAACAGAGATTTTCCTGATCAAAGGCTGCCCCAGGCCTGGAGACAATTACCAGAAGTGTTTTCCCAACTGAGGTCACACCACACACTTGGGGACTGGCCCTGGCTGTGCCGAGCACGTTCCAGCGTGGTGGCAGTCAGCATATTCCGGAAAGGAACAAAACACACCTTTCCAGGGCCAGTGACTTCCTACTTGAAGAATTACAAAGAGCTCAGCTGGAGAGAATCAGAGCATGTGGCATTTACAGCAGCAGGCCTTGATCCCAGTGACAGACCCAAGTCAGGATCACCCCATCTTACAGGTGGGGGACGGAGGCTTGGTGTATTAGTCTGTTTCTGTTGCTTATAACAAAATACCTGAAACTGGGTGATTTATAAAGAAAATGAAATTTATCACTCACAATTTCTGAGGCTGGGAAGTCCAAAGTCTGGGGAACACATATGGTGAATGCCTTGGTGGTGGCG
The DNA here is from genome assembly GCF_000696425.1 of Galeopterus variegatus. Lineage (NCBI taxonomy): Eukaryota > Metazoa > Chordata > Mammalia > Dermoptera > Cynocephalidae > Galeopterus > Galeopterus variegatus. The sequence continues at coordinate 849,565 of NW_007726321.1, forward strand.
ACAGTGACGGTGGGGTGTCACATGGAGAAAATGGTGGAAGAACCACGCCCTGACCACCATTTTTAATCCATTCACTACTGTGCTGTCCTACAATCCAATCACCTCTTCAAGGCTCCACCTTTCAATTACCGTAATAGGATTTCCCACCCTCTTAATGGTCACAGTGGAGGCTAAGTCTCTAATACATAAAACTTGGGGGACACAATTCAATCCTCAGTGAGTTTTGGGGAAACATAATTCAATCCATTGCATTCTGCCCCTGGCCTCCCCAAACTCATGTCCTTTTCACATGCAAATACATTCATTTCATCCCCAAATTCTTAAGTTGTTTAAACTCAAAAGTCCCAAGTTCAAAGTCCCATGTGTGAGATCAATACAAGTTACCTACTTCCAAGATACAACAGTGGGACATGCATAGGGTACACATTTCCATTCAAAAAGGGGAAAATAGGCCAAAAAAAAGGGGGTAACAGGTCCCAAACAAGTCTGAAACCCAGCAAGGCAGGTGTTAAATCTCAAAGGTGGTGAGTCTTGTAACTTGATTCCATGTTCAATGTCCTCTGCACACACATGTGGGGGTTGGGTCCCCAAGTTCTTGGGCAGCTCTGGTCCTATGACTTTCCTGGTCTCAGGCCACACTTCAGCTCTCTGAGGCTGTCGTTCCATTCTGGTAGCTCCACAGGTCTGGGGTCTCCATGCAGTCCCATTCCCATGGCTCCACTAGGCATGGAGCTGATGGTGTTTCTCTGCTGCAACTTCAACCCCACATTTCTGCTTGGCATCGCTCTAGTGAAGGCTCTATGTGGTGACTCCGCCCCTGCAACAGATCCCTTCCTGGACCCCCAGGCTTTTCCATACATCCTTTCAAATTGGGAGGGAGGCTCCCAAGCCTTCAGAGCTCTGGCATTCTGAGCCTGCAAACCTAACACCACGTGGATGCCGCCAAGGCTTCCGGCTTGCATTTGCCAAAGCTGCAGGTCCAGCTACACCTGAGGCCAATTTAATTTAGCCACTGGAGCAGCCAAAGCAGCTAGGGTGCTGGTGCTGGTAGCGGCTTCCTGAGCTGGCCTGGGGAGGTGGGCCTGTGGAGGGTGCCTCAGGCCTGTTCCCCAAGACCATATTCTCTTCCTAGGCCTTTAGGCCTGAAATGGAAGGGTTGGCCCCAGAGGCTTCTGCAATGCCTTCAGGGCCTTTCCCCCTTCTCTTGATAATCCTGTTCTTTTGTGTTAATCTTCTTAGCACCATGGAATTTTTCTTCTGAAAATGCTCTCTGCTTCTCTACCACATGGCCAGGCTGCAAATTTTCCATTCTTTATGCCCTGCTTCCCTTTTAAATTCAGGCTTCATGTCATGCTTTTGCCACTATAACTTGGTATAGGCTGTTAGAAGTAGCCACGCAGCTTCCTTAATGCTTTACTGCTTAGAAATTTCTTTCACCATATTCTCTGGTTTATAACTCCTAAGTTCCAACTTCTACAGAGTCCTAGGGCATGGACTCAATGCAGCCAAGGTCCTTGTCAGTTCACAGCAAGGGTGAGCTTTGCCCGAGTTTCCAGTAAGCTCCTTCTTATTTGTATCTGAGACCTCCTTAGAACGGTCTTTACAGTCCACATTTCTATCAGCATTCTGCTCGCCACCACATAACCAGTCTCTAAGACAGTCCAAACTTTCCCTATTTTTCTTGTCATCTAAACTTTCACCAGAATCTAGGCTTTTTCTAGCCTGTTCCTCCAAATTCCTCCAGCCTCTCCTCAACACCCGATTCCAGAGCTGCTTCCACATTTTCAAGTATTTGTTATAAGCAACACCCCACTTCTCTGGTACCAATTTTCTGTATTAGTCTGTTTCTGTTGTTTACAACAAAATACCTGAAACTGGGTTATTTATAAAGAAAATGAAATTCATTGCTCACAGTTTCTATGGCTGGGAAGTCCAAAGTCCATATTTAGTGAAGGCCTTGGTGGTGGCAACTGTGACAGCAGAGTATCATGATGCGAAAATGGTGGAGCACAGAGGGAGCAAGAGACCAACCTCCTCATTCACTCTCTTTCTGAAGCTCTCAGAACCACACCCCTGACCACCATTTTTAACCCATTCCCTACTGCACAGTCCTACAATCCAACCACCTCTTCAAGGCCCCACCTTTCAACTACCATAATAGGATTTCCCACTCTCTTAACAGTCACAGTGGGAGCTAAGTTCCTAACACATAAAACTTGGGGGGACACAATTTAAGCTTCAGGAAGTTTAGGGGGGACATGTAATTCAATCCACTACACTTGGCCTGGCAAATCACCCAAGGACACACGGCCCACATGGAGGAGCAGGGATTAGAACCCACCGCAGAGATGGTGGATGCTGCTCTCTGTCGCTAGGTGACTTAGTGACGTGGTTTACAGGTAAATCATATGGGGAAGTGTTGCCGTAGTAACGAGGGAGCATTCTGTGAACTGACACACCTGGTGGAACAGGTGCACAATGAATGTGTGGGAAATGGGGGGGCTAGAGGACAGAGGGGGGAGGAAGACGGGACCCAGGAAATACAGTCTCTGTACAAACAGGGGATGGCCATCAATGGTTGAGCATGACCAAATGCCCCTAGGTATGAAATCCTGTCACTCCCAGATGTTTCCTCAGTGTCCTCCTCTGTAAAACAGAGATGGTGACATTTGTTGGATAGACCAGGCTGCAGACCCAGAATGCCAGGACCACATCTGGCAGGCGGTGTGTGCTCGGTGCATGGAGGAAGCTGTTTTCACTCCCAAGACTGCAGAGGCTCGGCCTGAGCCGCGTGCACCTACAAGAATACCCTCCTGCGCCTTTCGGGATGCTCAGAATGCCACCAACCATCCTCGCCTTTGAGTCTAAGGATAACCTGGAGGAGGCTGGGCTGCCAACAGCGTCTGTCCAGACAGGCCAGGGACTCAGGGTGACAGGCTCAGGGCCATGGCAAAGCAGGGCAGGGGGGACCCTCAGCCGTGAGGAGTGGCATTTTCCTCTCACTTGCTCACCCTGCTGCCCGGCCCCCATGGGCCCATGCACACGCTTGGTGGGGGCTTCTGTGTCTGCTCAGACCCTGGGCCACCATGAATGATTTCACCTCCTCTGTAGAAGATCTGGTCTGAACACACACGTCAGACATGGCTGCATTGGGTCTGACCTGAACACACGTGCCTGCCCGCATCGGCGCCTGGGGCTGCTGTTCCACGTGGCCACAGACTTAAGGCTGAAGACAGCATGAGTTGGCCCTCTTGCAGCCCCGGAGGTCCCACGTCACTCACTGGACTGACATTGTGGAATATACTAAAAAGCATATGTACTTCACAGGGCCTGGTTTTCCAAAGCCTTGCAGTTTCAAATATCAATCTTGCAAGGACAGGAAATTTCCCTCAGGGTATAAGTCTCTGTTGCAAGATAAGAATTGTGGCAC
>NW_007726321.1:853653-854689 GCF_000696425.1 Galeopterus variegatus
CTGGTCTGGAAAATAAATGCAAGAAGAGAACCCCAATTCAGCGTTAATTTCCCAAGGAAGGCATGCCTTTCTCTTGAGGGTTCCTGCGGGAGATTGACCACTTCGGGGCCTCTCACTGCTCAGTAGAGATGGGCTTTGAGTAATCCCTTGCATCTCTGTCACCAAGGGGAAGTGGGGTGACAAATCCATGGGGAGCAAAGCAACAAAAAGCAACATGACATCAAGGCGTGGGAGGGGCTGGCTCCTCTGCAGGCTCCAGGAACAATCTGTGTGCTTGCCTCTTCCAGCTTCTAGAGGCTTTGCGTTCCTTGGCTCGTGGCTTCTTCCCTGTGTCATGGCAGCCTCTGCGTCTTGGCCCCCATCCTCTCTGACCTTCTGCTCCTCTCTAATAAGGACCCCTGTGGTTACACTGGACCCACTGGATGGTCCAGGATAACCTCCCATCTCAAGGTCCTCAACTTAAACCTCTTCAAATTCCCTCTCACCATGCAAAGAGACAAACGCACCCATGGGTTCTGGGGATCGGGACGTGGACATCTTCAGGCCATCATTCTGTCGACCATGTGTGTGGATTACCTGTCCCAACAATACCTTTCAGTGATCCTTTCGTCTCTTTGACACATTACCAATTTCCTAAATTAAATTCTCATTTAAAGGGCCATATGCTAGACTCTATTCATTTTTTAGAAATCCACTTATCTGTTCCTGCCCCAGCACCCAATTAACATAGCTCTAGAGCATATTTCAGTAACTAGAAGGGCAAGATTTCTTTTCAGTATCTTTAAATATTGCCTCTCCCATATCCTTTCTATTTATTTGTAAACACCAGTAGTTGTCACTTCACTTTTCCATTCTGTCCTGTTTTCTAAGAGGTTCTGTCCTCTTTTCCATATAGTTATTTCTCTCTTATGTATTGTAAATAAATTCCTCAGATCCACCAGCTGTTAGAGCTTCAGTTTAACTCAGCTGATGAGTTTTTTACTGTAATGACATTTTTCATTTAAACAAGTTCTGCCAGTTCAATTCCAAATCCATT
>NW_007726321.1:854942-856145 GCF_000696425.1 Galeopterus variegatus
CACTTTTCCATTCTGTCCTGTTTTCTAAGAGGTTCTGTCCTCTTTTCCATATAGTTATTTCTCTCTTATGTATTGTAAATAAATTCCTCAGATCCACCAGCTGTTAGAGCTTCAGTTTAACTCAGCTGATGAGTTTTTTACTGTAATGACATTTTTCATTTAAACAAGTTCTGCCAGTTCAATTCCAAATCCATTTATCTTGTTCTGGTCTTTCATTATGATTCTTTTTATATTTAATAATTTTAAATAAACACATTTATTTCATGTTGTTCTGTTATTTCGAGTCCACAGAGTACTAATTCTGTATTTACTGTACTTGATAATTATTCCTCATAATAGTTCATTCCTTAATGTGTTTTTTACTGTATGCTCAAATCCCGTAGGAGCTGTTTTTCTCTGGGAGTGTCCCAGGAATGCTAGGTTGAGAAAATGTATTTGCATTTACCAGATCCCCAGGTTCTGGCCTGGGTTTATGTGAATTTCTTATCTTAGTGGGTCTGTAGAATGCAGGCAATATAAATGCAGTCACCAGGCCTAGAGTTTTTATTTTTCACGGCAACATTTTTGCTTCTACTCAAAGCCCTGGACAAAGAGCAAATTTCTTCATCCCTTTCCCAGGCCAGGGGCACAGATTTTTTAATCTATTTCTCATGGTATGCACGATGCCTTGGGGCTCTGAGCTTCAGGGCTCCATCCCAGCTCCCCACATCACGTGGACACAAGGCACCCTCCTCCCTGGCCCCAACCCCAATTCCTGGGGCCCCTGAAACACACCTCCTTTCACTTTTCATTTCTAGTCCTGGGCCGGCCCGTGGCTCACTCGGTAGAGTGCGGTGCTGATTTCTAGTCCTGCATGGTTTACTTGTTGCTTGAGCTTGTCTATGGACTTAGAATTTTGCTTGTTACATTTGATCCAAAATTTCTGTGTGTTTATAGTGTTTATAGCCTACACACATCAATACAATCTACCATTACACTAGAAGTCTTTCTCTAGAATTTTCTAGGCAGCCAAATAGCAGTTCTTGCTTCCTTTCCAGTGTTTATTCTACTTGTTCTTTTTCTTGTCTTATTACTTTGGCTAGGACCCTGATGCAATGTAGCACAGCCACAGCAATGGCAAACATTCTTGTTTCACCCTGACTCTGGTGGGAATGCTCTAAATTCATTCCAATTTGGAATAATATCTGATATGGATTTATGAAA
>NW_007726321.1:857573-858836 GCF_000696425.1 Galeopterus variegatus
CTGTCCTCTTTGAGTAATTGGCACAATGTGAACTGCTGTCAGTGGGCGGTGCCCACACTTTGTTGGTTTTATTTGTGAGACGCACATAGTTGGGAGCTGCTCACCAGGAATGCACAATTTATCTGTATTTTCAACCCTTTGACACGACTCCCAAGTAGTTGTGTGCTTGAGAAAACTGCAAAATAAAACTGACAGAAAAATGAGGACCAGCATTTCTGATTGTTTTTCTGGAATATTGATTCTGCTTCTGCCAGAGGAAGTAAATTAGAAAGTGGATCCATTCCAGTATTGATAGGGAACCAGTTTCTTCATGCCTGCTCAACAAATTTTGGACAGAGCCCTCTGGAGCCATGCCAAGCCGTGAGTCCTTGTGGAGGCCCTTTGCCACATCCTAACCCTGGGGCCTGGGTACCCTGGTGCCCTCCTGCAGGTGAAGAAATTAAGGCTAGGAGTCACTTGGCCAGCAGGCCAAGCCACTAATGGGGCTTCCAGGGGTCCCTGTGTAATAGCAGTCCAGGGATCTCTGCTCAAGAGAGCCCACCACGTCAGCTGAGGCTGTCCTGGGATGTGGGTCCTTCCTGGGGACCTGACAGACTCCCTCACACTCACCATCTTCAGGGGGCTTCCGTTCATTGCTTTTCTGCAAACCAAGCCCTCCAGCACCCTCAACTGACTGGCTGACGGGTCTNGATACCAGCACTAAGACGTGGTTTAAACAGGTTTATGGCTAGAAGAAGAATCACAGTGAACTCTTGCCAACAAGTAGTGATTAGCCAAGTACTAGAAAATTATGGCTGAGTTTGAAATAGTAAAGTCTCTGCTCTTGGACACTGAAAGAGTCCATGGAACATTCCAGGATGGCAGCTGCACCTTGATGTTTCTGTCTCCTGCTCCAAGGCTCTGTCGGTCCAGCATCATGGCATTAAATGAGGAGAGAGGTCCTCATGTCGGGAGTCACAGGAAAGTGTTCCCTGTTACGGGGCCTCACTGATGCATCTCTGGGCTCTGCTACTGCTTAACTGGGTCTGTGGTCTTGAGCAGGACAGCTCGCCCTGAGCTCTGCAGTCTCATCTTCCTCTTCCCACCCCATGTCATCCTGGGCTGGCTGTGGTCTCCCAGCCTTTGGGACAGAGGACAGAGCGTATCTTCATACCCTCCTCTCCCAATGGCCAGGCTCAGGACAAACTCAGGTACATTTATTTGAATTCAACAACAAAAATCTGAGCGCTCACCAAGAGTCCTGTTGTGCACTGGGCATAATCA
>NW_007726321.1:859340-860612 GCF_000696425.1 Galeopterus variegatus
GTTCATTGCTTTTCTGCAAACCAAGCCCTCCAGCACCCTCAACTGACTGGCTGACGGGTCTTCCGGAAGGAGCTGAGCATGTGCACGGCCCCCACCCACCTAGTATCTTCCGAGTTCATAATGAGCGTGCCTTCCCAGAACCAGAGAGACAGTTGGGGATGTAAAACTGATGTGCAGAGAGAAACCAGCCTCTGCCCCATGTTGGCCCCCAACCCACCTTGCATCCAGACCCCACGCAGTGCGTGCCGGGGGTGCTGCGAGAAGCCAGGAACCGACACTGCTGTGGCCCATCCTGGCCTGGCCTCATGGCCGGGATTGGGAGGGTTCTGTCCCCATCAACCCAAGGCTCTGGGACAGTTGCATGTCTTGAAAATGCCTCTGCTTCATCCCAGTGACCATACCTGCAGATCCAGGCTTCAGTGGAGGGGGCAAAAGGGGGGCCGGGATGGAGAGGGCCCAAAGCAGCTGCTTGGTGGCACCCCCAGGTGGCAGGGAGCCTATTTAACAACAACCACTTGAGTTAGCAACACGTCTGGCTGCTGTCATGCCGCATGTTCTTTGGTCCAGGAATGAGGACATGGATATCTGAGGGGCCATTATATACCAGACCACGTATAATAAGACAAGTCACAGTGAGATCCCTGAAGCCAGACCTGTGTCCTACTGACGGCTGGGCCCCGGCTCCCAGCAGCCAGTGTTTGCCGAGCAACTGAAAAATCAGGAATCAGAGTACCCTGGTATGTGCACCGCTCACCCACAGCCGGTGAGTGGAATTGTGACGTGGCCTGGGGTCCAGCTCCCCGAGGAGCAAGGCTGACCTCCCCAAGACCGAACAGAGGCGATGCGAATGTGGCAAGCCTCCCTCCCTCCCGCACCCGTGCGCTTTCTCCCGTCAGCAGCCGGCCCCGACTATCCTTGTCCCGCCTGGAGTGAACCCTGTCTGGCAGTGTCACTGACAACAGACTCAGACCAGCTTCAGACTCCTCCCAGCAGATGACTTCTGAGTGAGCCCAGAATTCCAAACATTGAGCAACAGAACAAAGCGGATAACAGATGACTCATGCCAGAGAAAATGCTTCAGCGAATGCTGGACTCAGGCTAGGAGGCCTTGACGAGATAAAGGGGGAAAGCGAAGGGGAGACCCTGGCGTGGCCCTGCCCCAGAGGACGCTCTGGCCCCCCGGCCAACCGCCTTCCTTTCCAGACGCACCAGGAGCCCCCCACTGCCTGGGCCTCACCTGGCCCCGTCAGCAAGGTGCAGAGTGATCGGACC
>NW_007726321.1:861084-863666 GCF_000696425.1 Galeopterus variegatus
GGAAGTCAGATAAAGGTATTTCCAATGTTTAAAACGCACTAAGTTCCATGACTCTGGCATCCTATAAACAGCAAGTGAGTCCGCATGGGCCTGGTCTGCGGTGGTGCCCCCTGTGCCATCCCCACAGGGCCCATGAGCCCCCTGGGCCAGCCCCCTTCCCAGAGGACGCTCTGGCCCCCCGGCCAACCGCCTTCCTTTCCAGACGCACCAGGAGCCCCCCACTGCCTGGGCCTCACCTGGCCCCGTCAGCAAGGTGCAGAGTGATCGGACCGACTTCTACCCCAGACCTGCCTGGAGTGAAGTCCAGCCCCGGGAACTTTATCCGGAAACAGGAGGAAGAGCCTGAAAAGAAATAAACAATTTGATGGAGAGCGACGTGGCAAAGGATAACTATCCTAATATACAAAGAGCTCTTATAAATCAGTGAGGAAAAGACAAGTAGCCATTAAAGGTTTTGAAAAGGGCATGCACTTGTAGCCCTCCAAAGAAGAGATGCGAACAGCTGTCAGTCCTGATGAGCAAGCAAGGCCACAGACGCTGACCTGAGCCATGTGCCTCCTGTGAGGTAGCAGGCACTTATGAGGGTGACAGGGGACAGGTGCTTCCATACACGGCTGGCAGAACGGAGATTGGTGCAGGCTTTTTAGAAGTGACTTGGATATCCATCCAAATTTTATATGTGCTTATTCCTGATTCTGTAATTCCACGTCTAGGAACTCATTCTGAAGAATTAATAGGACATTTATGCAATGATGGGTGAGTAAAGGTGCTCATTGCATCATGGTTGGTAATAGGAAAAAAAAAAAAAACTAAATGATCTAAACCATCAATAAGGGGTATATTAAATAGATGTTGAGGCATCCAGGGAGATCTTTCTGTCTTCTTTGTGATGTCCCCAGCCCTCGGAGAGAGCCCAGTGTGCTGCACACACACCATAGACATTTGCTGGAAGACCAAACGCGACAGCATGCCACGCAGCCATGAGGAGAAAAAGAACGGGCCCATAGCACTGCCCCGGCACGGAGAGGTGACCGCAACACGCTGCCGATGGAGCACGACGTGAAGGATGACTCATTTATATAAAATAAACATAGGAAAGACGTGCTCAAAACCTAATCCCAGGGATCACTGTGCTGTCTCAACGTTTATAAATAATTTACAATCAGGAAGTCAGATAAAGGTATTTCCAATGTTTAAAACGCACTAAGTTCCATGACTCTGGCATCTTATAAACAGCAAGTGAGTCCGCATGGGCCTGGTCTGCGGTGGTGCCCCCTGTGCCATCCCCACCGGGCCCATGAGCCCCCTGGGCCAGCCCCCTTCACCCCTAGCTGCCTGGGCTCAGGGGTGCTTCTAGAAAGGGATAAAAAGCAGAAATGCAACTGTGCGTACAGAAGGTCTTGATCTGCCAGCAGCTGTGACACGTGAGGGTGACTAGCAGTATTAATTTGACAGAAGGACGCATCAGAAATGGTGCTTTATTCTTAGGCCACCAGAAACAATAACAAGGAAGAGGGTGCATGGCCCTGTCTCAGCAGTCATGCCCTCCTGAGTGCCACGAAGGGGCTGCATGGCACTGCCGGGTGCAGCTGGGAGGGGACGCCTTATCACCAGCTGGCGCTGTATGAGCAGTGTGAAGCTGTGCGCACAGCGGGGGCCTTCCCGTGAAGCTGCTGTCATGCCAATGTGCTGGTAACTCTCCTGCTGGCACTGACTTCGGGGCCTGCTGGTGGCTCGCCCAGGGGACTCACACCTCTGTTTCCACCCAGGGTGGTGTGACATGGCTCCTCCACTCCTTCACCGTGGCATTCAGTGCCAGTGGTTCCACCCAAACGGCCGCTCTGTGCAGAGCCCTCTGCCCGTCTGTCTATGTGCCTGGATGCTCCCCGTACTCCTGTCCTGCTCCGAGGTGGGCTTCCAGCCCAATGGCCGCTTGCTTAAGGACACTCAGCGAGGCCGTCCCCCCCAGTCCCGTAACATGCACTTCTGTGTTTACATTTGGTCCTGAAACTTGGATCTACCCCCGCAAGATAAAAGCTTGTCACCACCGAGGACATTCACAGGAATGAGATACGGATTCCTAAGCCTGTCCAGAAGGCTTGGATGATGGCGGCAGAGCTGGAGTGAGCACCGTGTCCTGAGCTGACGCACAGTCCTCTGACAAGGTTCTGATGCTGGACGGCCAAGTGTTATTGCTGGGAAAGGCAAAGTCACTTATCCCAGGTCCCACAGACCTGGCATGGAGGGGCCGTGGCTGTCAACCATGGGAGCTCCACGGCAGCTGATGGAGAACACGGAAGCTGCGGCTCTCTCTTCTGGGTGGCTGGTTGTGACCGTGGTGCCAAAGGTCAGGCCGAGGGGAGGACAGAGGCTGGCAGGTCCCCGAGTGGGTGGCTGGGTGGGGGGACAGGAGCTGGGTGCCAAAGCAACCTCCCTGTTCTGAGCAGGAGCAGGCAGGCCACGGGGCCAGTGCCATCACCTCCAGGGAGCATGTGACCCAGCTGATGTCATCTGTGAGGCTGGGGCTGTGGACGCTAATTTCCAAAACATGTGGACAAGAGCGGTCACGAAGCATCACAACT
>NW_007726322.1:0-27704 GCF_000696425.1 Galeopterus variegatus
CAGCTCTCAGGATCGCGCTGTTTCCTGACGCGGGCGCTCCAGACCCGTCGCCATTTTTTCCAAGGATCAAATTTCTGATAGTGATGGTGCTCTGGGAGAAGAGGGACAGGGGAGAAAGGTAAATAAATCATCTAAGAGTACAGAATAATCATTAGGATTTGATTTATCTATAGAGAAAAATAGGGACAGGAGAGAAGAGTATATCCCAGCTCCAGCTGATAGAGATTTCTTTTTCCTATGTTTTTGTTCTTTCAGGGCCCCCAACAGGTTGCATTGTTCCTGCCCATATTGAGGACAGATCTTTCCCACCCAGTCTTCTCAGGTTCACATGCTAATATCCTCTGGAAATATCTTTACAGACTTACCCCAAAATGATGCTTTACCAGGTTTCTAGGTATTCCATAATCTGGTCAAGTTAACACCTACAGTTAATAATCACAGTTCTCTTAGGTATAGGTAGAAGTGGAATTACTGATTCTTTGTGGTAACTTTGTGTTTACTGTTTTGAGGAACTGTGAAACTGCTTTCCAAAATAACTGCACCATTTTACATTTCCACCAGCAGTGCATGTAGGTTTCAGTTTCTCCATGTCCTTGCCAACATAGACATGCTGATAGGTTTGAGGTGATATCTCATTGTGTTTTTAATTTTGTTTCTCTGATGATTAGTTATGTTAAGCATTTTTTTATATACCTGTTGGCCAAATATTTGTTGCCTTTTGAGAAATGTCTATTCAGGTTCTTTGCCCATTTTTAATCAGGTTATTTTGTTTTCTTGCTATTGAGTTGTTTGAGTTCCTTATATGTTTTATATATTAATTCCTTATCAGATGTATGGCTTATACGTATTTTCTACCATTTTGTAAGTTGTCTCCTCACTGTGTTGATGGTTTCTTTTGCTGTGTAGAAGCTTTTTCTGTCTGATGCAATCTCATTTGTCTGTTTTTGCTTTTGTTGCCCGTGCATTTGTGTTATATCCAAAAATTCATTGCCCACAACATGTTAAGAAGCTTTTTCCCCCTTTGTGTTCTTCTAGTAGTTTCACAGTTTCAGGTTTTTTTGTTTAAGTCTTTAATATGTTTTGAGTTGATTTTTGTATGTGATGTGAGATAAGGGTCCAATTCCATTCCTGTGCATTTAGATATCCATGTTTCCCAACACCATTTATTAAAGAGATTGTCCTTTCTCCATTGTGTGTTCTTGGCACTTTTGCCAAAGCTCAATTGACCGTAAATATGTGTATTTATTTCTGGGCTCTCTCTTCTGTTCCATTGGTCTATGTATCTGTTTTTAGATGTAGCATATGTTTTGATTATTATAGATTTGTAGTATTTTTTGAAATCAGGTAGTGTGATGCCTTCAGCTTGTTCTCTTCGGGGAACATTTGGAGAATCTAGCTTTGGCTCTTTGGAGTATTTTGTGGTTACACATAAAGTTTAGGATTGTTTTTTCTGTTTCTGTGGAGAATGACATTGGAATTTTGATAGAGATTGCATTGAATCTGTAGATGCCTTTGGGTAGTACCTCCTTGGTTAAGTTTATTCTTTTATTTTTAAAAGATGACCAGTAAGGGGATCTTAGTCCTTGACTTAGTGTTGTCAGCACCATGCTCTCCCAAGTGAGCTAACCAGCCATCCCTGTATAGGGATCTGAACCTGAGGCCTTGGTGTTACCACACCACACTCTCCCACGTGAGCCATGGGCAGGCCTAAGTTTATTCTTAAGTGCTTTTTGTTTTTGTTTTTTGGTTGATTGTAAATGGGATTTTTTAAATGGGATTTTTAAAAAATTTCTTTGAGGCTAGTTTGTTAGTGTATAGAAATGCAACTGATTTTTGTATGTTGATTTTGTATCTCTCAACTTTACTGAATACACTATTAGTTTTCTATATATAAGATCATGTCATCTGCAAACAGAGACAGTTTTACTTCCTCCTTTATGATTTAGATGCTTTGTATTTCTTTTTCTTGCCTAATTGCTTTGGATAGGACTTCCAGTACCATACTGAATAGAAATGGTGAGAGTGGGCACGCTTGTCTTGTTCCTGATCTTAGAGGAAAAGCTTTCAGCTTTTCAACCTTGAGTGTAATATTAGCTGTGGGCTTGTCATGTATGGCCTTTAATATGTTGAAGTATATTCCTTCTATAACTTCTTCAGAGTTTTGTGATGAGAGGACATTAAATTTTGTCAAATGCTTTTTCTGCATCTATTGAGATGATTTTTATTCTTCACTTGGTTAATGTGGTGTGTCACATTTATTGAGTGTGTGTGTTGAAACACCCTTGCATCTCAAGGATAAATCCCACTTGATCAAGGTGTAGAATCCTTTTAATGTGCTGTTGACTTTGGTTTCCTAGTGTTTTATTGGGGATGTTTATTTTTCTTTAATCAGTTTCAGTAGCTTGTGTCTTAGGAATTTGTCCATGTCATCTAGGTTGTCTTATTTATTGTGATGAAACTTTTTATTATATTCTTTTATAATTCTTATTTTTGTAAGTCAGTAGTAACGTACTCTTTTATTCCTGATTTTAGTAATTTGAGTCTTTTCTCTTTCTTTCCTTGGTAGGTTTTGCTAAAAATTTGTTAATTTTCTCGATCTTTCCAAAGATCCAATTTTTGGTTCTGTTGATTTTTCTGTTCTCTTTTTTGTTTGTTTCAGCTTTAATATTTATTATTTCCTTCCTTCTGCTTGCTTTCATTTTAGTTTACTCTTCTTTTTTCTGTAGTGTGTTGGATGGGCAGTTAGATTATTGATTTGAGATCTCTTTTTTTAATATAGGCATTCACAGCTATAAATTTCCCTCTAAGCTTTAGCTGCATCACATATGTTTTGGTATGCTGTATTCTTGTTTTCATTCATCTCAAAGTTTTGTCTAATTTCCCTTGATATTTTTTCTTTGATCCATTGGTTATTTAGGAGTGTGTTGTTCAATTTCTGCATATTAGTGAATTACAACAAATCTTTATAGCAGTCATACATAAACCCATATCTGCTGCTCTATCTTCCACTTTAGAGAAAATTAAAGATTTAGTTTGAGGGTTTTTTTAATCCTTACAGTATTCATCTTTTAAGCATTCTTGAATACATACTGCCATATTTTTTGAGTTTGGGTGTTTGGAAATGCCTTTCTTTTGCTTTCTCATAGTATCTCAGTAGTCTGTAAGACACTTTTTGATGTCTTCTAGTTTTTAGTTTTTCTTTGGCTCTTAATATTTCTTTGATTGTTGTTTTTTCTTAATTTGTTTCTTCCCTCCTGAAATACCAGTTATTTTCATAGTAGGTCTCCAGATATCTTCTATATCTTTTTTAAAACTCATGATTTCAGTTTCTTCATATTTTTGATGTTATGGGCTAATTCTACTTCATTTTCTACATTACTGATTTAGTTTCTAGCAGTGTTTTTTCCCATTTTTACGGAATTTAAATTTTTCCAATTGTGTTTCACTATCAACTCTTTTATCTCTAATTATAGCTACTTAGAAATTCTCATAATATATTTTTAAAAGATCTGTTTCTGCTGTTACCTCAGTTTCTGCTCCAGTTGTGCCACCTATTCTATTTTTGGTTTTTTTGTTTTTTGGTTTTTGGTTTTTGGTTTTTTTGTAACTGGCTGGTTTGGGGATCTGAACCCTTGACCTTGGTGTTACGACATCATGTTCTAACCAACTATTCTGATTCGGCTGGGGCTCTCTCTTGCAAACTAATTAGGCTTCTTAAATTACCTGTAATAATTTCTTGCCAGCTTGTGTTCAGTTGGTGAGGGTTTCCACACTGTATCCATTCTGGTTAGGCTGGTGGATCTTCTCAGTAGTGGTAGATTGGTTGGTGGTGAGGTTTAAAGGTGTTTCTTTACCATGCTCATGGTGTTAGTAGCAATCAGATGGTTTCTAAGAAGCATGTACAGGTCGGTGAGGGCAGATGTCTTCACATTATGTAGAAGTGAGCAACTCAGGTCTGCTGTCAGACCCTCAAGCAGCCCTGGGATTAACATTCTTCACCATAGGTTTGGTCAGAAAGGCAGGCCTGCTCCTGTTTTCCCTGTTCTATATTTTTGGTTCTCCAAGGCTTGTTAACATTGGCATTCAGAAGCTGTCTAGTTGTGACTGGAATCACTTTTGCGGTCTAGTTATTCTTTACTAATCTTTCCAACTCTACCTCTACCCCATACCTCCCCCAAAGAAGAAAAGAAATATATGTCATAGCTGCTGGTGTATCTTATTGTTGAATTTTCTCCAGAGGGAGAGAAAGTGAGCCTGAAATGCATGCTCTGGCTACCATGTTCCCAGTGTGATTGACTTTTCTTTTTTTTTTTTTTGTCTTTTGTCTTTTTCCGTGTCCGGCAACGGATCGCAACCCTCAGTGTTGCCCCCGTACCGGACCGGGGACCGGCAACGGGATTGCAACCCTCGGTGTTGCTCCTCTTTACTAATCTTTCCAACTCTACCTCTACCCCATACCTCCCCCAAAGAAGAAAAGAAATATATGTCATAGCTGCTGGTGTATCTTATTGTTGAATTTTCTCCAGAGGGAGAGAAAGTGAGCCTGAAATGCATGCTCTGGCTACCATGTTCCCAGTGTGATTGACTTTTCTTTTTTTTTTTTTTGTCTTTTGTCTTTTTCCGTGTCCGGCAACGGATCGCAACCCTCAGTGTTGCCCCCGTACCGGACCGGGGACCGGCAACGGGATTGCAACCCTCGGTGCTGCTCCCGCGCCTCGCTCAGCCAGTGAGCGGGAACCGGTCTGTATGTGGGATCCGAACCCTTGGGCGGGAGCGCTGCCGTGCTTCCCAAGCGGCGCACTATCCAGTGCGCCACCGGGCCGGCCCGTGATTAACTTTTCTAAAAGGTACATCTGATTACATACAACCTTGTTAGAAATTTTTAAATGTTTTCACATAGTTTTTAAGATCAGGGTCAAATTATTTATCATTATAAGGTCTTTCAGATTCTTGCCTTACCTATGTAGCCCAATTTCATGCCCCACCTTTCATATTTTCTTCATATTCATGCTTTGCTGCAGTCATAGCAAACTATTGTGGTTCCTTAAACTAACATGGTTTTTCACATCTTCTTTCCCTTGAGCATGCAATTCACTTTGCTTCTAACGCCCTTATCGCCCTTTCTCATCAGACTCACTACTATTTGAATGTCCGGAATCAGATCAGGCATCACTTTAAGAATGTTTCTCTGATAACTTCTTTCTACCTGATTGCCCAAATCCAAATTTGGTGGACCTCCTATGTCCTTTTATTGATACCTGTGTGTACCCGGACAGAATTTATCCCATCACATTTTAATTATTTGTTTCACACTATACTAAGTCCTTGAGGACAAAGGACTGTGGCATATCTCAGTAGTCTCCGCACTTGGCTTCTGTGTCTACTATGTACTCGTTTTTTTTGAAGTGAAATAATGTTACTGTAAGAAATAAAAATGGTATATCCTCATTCTAGTCCTGGTTTGGAAACTTTGGAGACTGAGGCAATTAAAAAAGGCAAATTTTGAGACTTGCCTATATTCTGTAGAGTACTGGAGGAAAAAATTGGAATTATGCTTGGAGTTCCTCCCATGGAGTCATGTGGTCCTTCTCATTCACCTAATACATGTTCTATATAGTATGTTCTTAGCACTAGCCAGGACCAGCAAGCTCTTTAAAACTGAAAATAGGGCCAATGTCCCTTACTTCTAAGCTGATAATATCACATGAAGGGGGAAAAAAAACCCAACAAAAAACCCGTCTAGTTGCTTTATTCCCTCACCATGTATTCTAAAGTACTCATTATGTGTAAGGTTTCATTTAGTGTCCTTGTTTTGCAGACAGAGAACAAAGTCTCTGCCATTAGATATCTTATAGTCTATTCCAGTATAGCCACAGGAAAGCAAGCATAGTTTGGTAACTTGCAGGTGGACATACCTTGTCTTCATATATTCATTACTTTGTACATGGGGGTAGGAGGGTTGTCTTAGCAGTTTGTAAGTTAAACTCATATTTCAAAAAATTTTGTTAAAATATAAAGCATTGTCACTAAATCCACTGGCATAAAGAATGGATATTTTGGGATATATCAGTGAACTAAAGAGATGCTTGGGGAGGTGGGAGCATATAACAGGTTTTCCCTTTATACTCATAGGCATAAGCTGAAATCTAAACACCTTGAATAATATTTAGAATTAATTGATAACTTGTTAGGCAGGAACAGAATAATGGTGGTGCTGACTGAGAATGTGGGTATGAACGAAAACTTAGCCTATTTTACAGTCTTGCCTAGAGCTGGTCCTAGTCAAAATATCTGATGTGTCCCTTTAAAAAAAATGTCAGATGAACAAGTCGTCTTTATCTTTAAGACATTTGACTTTGTTTTCTGCTTTTGTCCACTCCAGATTTTCTATTAAACTGTTGTTAAAGTTGTTACATTTTATATCAATTATTGGACTTTATTTGCAGAAAAAAAACCAACTCTAGCTACCTTAAGCAAAGAAGGGAAGTTACTGGCCAGATATCAAGCAATTTGCAGAATGGTTCAGAGGCCTGGAAAACCTGACTTGGACAGGAACCAGGGCAACTGTGGGCATCTATGCAGCAGGAGTTGCTCATCCTTCTGATTGTTATGTTTCCACTGAATTTAAAAAAAAAAAAAGATGCCCGTGTCCCATGCTTACATCACTCCCTCAAAATCCAAAATCCTAGAAGAGAGAGTTGATTATTTTAGTACTGGTTTTGTGCTATCCCTTTGTTTTCTTGACTATAAGCATGGGTGGAGAGTATATATGGAAGAAGAACCCTCGTTAGAATTTCTGTAGTAGGTGGGCAGGTTGATTTATAGTCCCACCAAAAATATAAGGACAGGGCAATTCTCCAAAAAGAAACCATGGTGCTGGGTGCTGTTGTGAAATTGGAATGGATGTTAAACACCTAAAGTGGGAAATGTTTGCTGTGTTTTGTATCATAAGACTTTAATTTCAAACCCCAATTTTAGGACAGTGCTTTTTTAGGGAAGCAAGGAATTTTTGGATTAGATGATGTCTGGTTAGGTGGGGGCATCTTTTGGTGAAATATAGCATTGCACTCTTAACTCTTATCTCCTCTTGAGTGTTCTCTCTCTCTCACACACACACACACATGCACACACACGCATACACTGATTTTTGTATGGGCTGTAGTAGAGGTTGGCAAACTTTTTCTGTACAATGACGGGTAGTTAATATCTGGTTAATATTTGTAGGTCATATTGTCTCTGTTGCAACTGCTCAACTCAATTCTGCCATTTACCACTAAAGCAGTGGACCATATATAATCAAATGAGTGTGGCCTCTGTTCCAATAAAACTTTATTTATAAAAACAGATGGTAGCCATAATTTGCTGACCCCAGGCCTATAGCAAGTCCATGCAATAGAATTTGCTGGAATGATGGCCATGTTTTATATATGGATGGCCTACTATGTAGCCACTAGCTCCATGTGGCTTCTGAGGACTTAAAATGTGGCTAGTGCAACTGAGGAAATTAGTTTTTAATTTAGTTTAACAGTCTTTAAGAAAAACACATATCTGCTAGTTTAAATACCTTTTATTGGATTATTAACAGGATTACCAATGTAAGCCTTGTAAAGTAGAGTGACAGTGGGGTTAGGAAAAATACTTTTTATTGATAGAGAATTAATTCTGAGACTATTAACTTTTCATGTAAATTATTATTATTTTTTTTTCCTTTTTATCTTTTTTACTGACCGGTAACGGGATTGCAACCCTTGGTGTTGCGCCTGCACCGCGCTCAACCAGTGAGCGGGAACCGGTCTCCACATGGGATCCGAACCCTCGGCGGGAGCGCCACCGTGCTCCCAGGTGGCGCACTCTCCAGTGCGCCACCAGGCCGGCCCTAAATTATTTTTTAAAAGGAGTAACTAGGGAAATCTCAAGGTTTTGATGAATTTCCACTACAATGGTAATGAAAAATAATTCAAATAAATAATGGAGCTTATAAATAGTCCTCTTCAGTACACATAGAGTAATGGCACATGTCATAAGCTCATAATAATGCATGTATCAGTGCACATATCAGCTCATAATAATACATATATCTTAAGATCATAATGCACACATATCATAAGCTCAGTGAATTTTCACAGTCACGTAACCAGCACCCATATCAAGAGATACAGATTATTCCCATAACATGATTGTGACATAGGAAAAAAATAATAAGGAACCTACAAATAATTAAAACTAATAAGTAAATTAATCAAAGTCAGTGAATATAAATCATATACTAAAATCAGTTATATTTCGACATACCAACAACAAAGTGAAAAATTAAGCTTTAGAGCGATACCGTGTCTAGCAGTATAGAAAATACTTGAAAGAAATCTGACAAAAGATACTCAAAACATCTTAACTGGCAACTGTAAAACACAGAGATATCAAAGAAGTCCTAAATAAATGAGAGATGCAATATTCATGAATTGGAAGACTCAAAATTATAAAGTTACACTTTCAGAATTGATCTATAGATTCAATGCAATCCCAATTAAAATTCCAGTAGGATTTTTGGGAGGATAGAAATTAACAAGCTAATTCCAAAATTTATATCAAAATGTAAAAGCCAAGAATGGTCAACACAGTCTTAAGGGATAATAACAAACCTGGGAGAATTACACTATTAGATACCAAGAAATATGATAAAGTTAGAGTGATAGAGTAATTAAGTCAGTGTGATACTGACACAGGATAGAAAAACAGACTAAGAAAACAGAATAGAGTCCATCAACAGACCCATTAATTTATACTAACTTGATCTGTGACAGAGGTGATACTGTGATGTAATGGGGAAAGGATAATCTTTATAATAGATGTGCTGGATCAATCGGATGTTCATATGGGAAAGTAAATAACTCAACCCTCAACTCTTACCATGATTCAAAAATCAGTTCCAGGTGAATCGTGGATCTAAGTGTGAAAGATAAAGCAATAAAACTTCAATAAGCATAAATAGACTATTTTTATGACTTTGGATTGACAGATATTTCATAACTGGGTGACAAAAAGTTTAAAGGAAAACATTTGATAAATGTTAACTGTATTCAGATGACACAGTAAGAGAGTAAAAAAGCAAATCATAGAAGATTCATACACAGAATATGAAAAGAATTTCGACAAATCAAGAAGGGTTAAAGTCACACAGTCCATGTTCATAGTTTCAAAAGCTAAATTTTTCTGTAAGGCCTATAATGAAAATTGGTAGAATCTTGTCCCATCCTTCCAACCGTAGATTTTGTCTTCCCAGAGACAGTCCCTTTCACCTTGTAGCTTTTTATTGTATGTGTTTTGTCTGTATTTCAAAATAAGATTATTATAGTTCTTTTTCTTTTTCAGTTTTAGATAGTAATTGACTTTCTATCATAGAAGGTGAGTCAACTCTCTTAAATGATCCAACCTTCTACCCCTACAGAAATACTTCCCTGCCCCCATACTAATTTTGATATATTTCAATTTTTGGTTGGATCAGTAATTCACTGTTTATATTATGACTGTAAATTTATTCATGGCTGAGCCATTTAAGATTTTGTTATTACATTTCTTCTTTTCTATAATGGTTTGTTTCCCTAGAGTTAATAGTTGACTTATTTCTTCAGTTTTTTAGCGTTCAGTGTAGTCATCCATATTCTGTCCAGCAGAGGTGTGTGAATCTCTCAGTATTTTAAAATATACATTACTGGGCTGGCCAGTTAGCTCAGCTGGTTAGAGTGCAGTGTTGCTAACACCTAGGTGAAGGGTTCGGATCCCCATAGTGGCCAGCTGCCAAAAGAAAAAAACCACACACACACACACACACACACACACACACACACACACACACACACACACACTATTCCCTTACTCCCTTTCTTTTTAAAGACATCCTCCCCTCCCCCTTCATTCTTCTCTTCATTCTTCTCTTCTTATCCTTCAATCCTTCATTCTTCTCCTCTTACCTAGACTAGTAGCTCTGTTTCTCTGGGATGTCTGTCATCTTAGAATTACCCTTCTTGTTCAGCATGGGAATTTCTTTTGTTTATGTCCTATTTGAGCTCCTGTTTCCTGTATCTTATATCTTCTTTTTGTTGGTTTATTTATTTTTAGTGGAGCAGATTATCTCGTCACTTCCTGAGAACAGGTACAGGTACATGGGTAGTGAATTTTTCCAGACCTTGCATGTTTTCCTCCTCCCACTGGTTGTTAGTTTATCTGAGTAGAATTCTAGGTTGGAAATCATTTTCTCTGAATTTTGAAGGCATTGTTCCATTGCCTTCCAGTTTCTAGTATTACTGATGAGTACTCCAGAGCCATTCTGATTCCTGATCCTTTGTAAGTGATGTATTTGTTCTTCTCTGGAAGCTTTTAGGATCTTATCTTTATCTCTAGCATTTAAAATTTTTTATTATGATGTGCCTTGGTGTGGTCTTCTTTGAACCAATGTGTTTAGTTCGAGAAAGTGTATCCTTCCATTTTGGAAACTCATTCTTTCCAGTTCGGGAACAGTTTCTTGAATTATGTTTTAGGTAATTTCAGCTCCTCAGTTTTCCTGTTCTTTGTTCTGGAACTCTCATTATTTGGACCAGGACCTCTAGTTTTCTTTTTTCTTCCAGTTTTTTGAGTCTTTTTGGGGAAAGATTTTGGGAAGATTTCTTGAACTTTGTCTTTCAGTCCATCTTTTTTTTTTTCCTTTCCATTTCAGTTATATTTTCAGGAGCTTTTTTTGTGTGTGTGGGGGGGGTTCTCTAAATATTTCATTTTTATAGCTTGCTGTTATGAGGATATTAGTAACTTTTATATTTGTGTATGAAGTTTTTTTCCTGCTGCCTAGACTGTTTCTATTTCCTTTTTACTTTTTGTATTTTTTCAGGTATATAGTGATGTTGGACTTTGTTCATACCTATGCATTAGGCATTTAAACACTTTTCGGAAGCTTTGTGTGAGTAGGCAAGGCTTTTTAACTAATGGGTTTAGCAGTAGGATGATCTGGCTGAGTCATTTCTCTGAGGGAATTACAACTCTTGGTGTCTTGTAAATCTTGTCTCTTGAGATGGTCTGTTTTCCAAGAGAGAAATTTTTTTTCCTTTTTGTCTTTTTTACTGACCGGTAACGGGATCGCAACCCTCGGTGTTGCGCCTGCACCGCGCTCAGCCAGTGAGCTGGAACCGGTCTCCACATGGGATCCGAACCCTCGGTGGGAGTGCCGCCGCGCTCCCAAGCGGTGCACTCTCCAGTGCACCACTGGGCTGGCCCTATAAATGTCTGGATAGCTGATCGCAACCCTCGGTGTTGCGCCTGCACCGCGCTCAGCCAGTGAGCTGGAACCGGTCTCCACATGGGATCCGAACCCTCGGCGGGAGCGCTGCCACGCTCTCAAGCGGCGCACTCTCCAGTGCGCCACCGGGCCGGCCCCCAGAGAGAAATGTTTACAATCTCTTACCTGTGGAGCATAAGTTTGGCTGCTGACCTTCTAGAATTGAGCATGGAAAGAGGGATAGAGGTCTCTTCATTTAGTGTAGAAGTGGACTTAATCCCTTCTATTTCCTGAACTTTGCCTCAGTCCAGAGTTCTCCTGGGCTCACCATTTCTAGACAGTAAATCTGAACTCTAGTATTTGTGGTGATAAGTCAGCAGTCACTTTTTTTTTTATTTTAACTTCTCAATATACATTGTATTCGATTTTCATGACCCCTTACATGTTACTCTTTCCCCCTTCCATCACTCTCTCCCCCACATGTCTTAAAAAGTTTAGGGAATTGTTGTGATTGTTGTGTCTTCTTCCCCTCCCCACCCTTTGTTTGTGTGTGTGTGTGTTTATTTATTTTTAGCTCCCACAAATAAGTGAGAACATGTGGTATTTCTCTTTCTGTGCCTGACTTATTTCACTTAATATAATTTTTTCTAAATCCATTCATGTTGCTGCAAATGGTAGTATTTCATTTTTCTTTATGGCAGAATAGTATTCCATTGTGTAGATATACCAGTTTCCTTATCCACTGATCTGACAGACATTTGGGCTGGTTCCAACTTTTGGCTATTGTAAATAGTGCTGCAATAAAAATTGGAGTACAGGTATCCCTTGGGCATGATGATTTCCATTCTCCCGGGTATATTCCCAGTGGTGGAATAGCTGGGTCATATGGTAGATCTATCTGTAATTGTTTGAGGAACCTCCATACCATTTTCCATAAAGGCTGTACCATTTTGCAGCTCCACCAACAGAATATAAGAGTTACTTTTTCTCCACAACCTCTCCAGCACTTATCCTTCTCAGTCTTTTGGATATTAGCCATCCTGACTGGAGTGAGATTATATCCTAAAGTGGTCATGATTTGCATTTCCTGGATGCTGAATGATGTTGAGCATTTTTCCTTGTGTCTGTTGGCCATTTGTATATCTTCCTTTGAGAAATGTCTATTCAGCTCCATTGCTCATTTTTTATTGGGGTAATTTGTTTTTTTGCTGTAAAGTTGTTTGAGTTCCTTGTGTATTCTGGAAATTAATCCTTCGATGTATGTTTTGCAAATATTTTCTCCCACTGTTGGTTGTCTTTTCACTCTGTTGATTGTTTCTTTTGCTATGCAGAAGCTTTTAGTTTTATATAATCCCATTTGTTTATTTTACCTTTAGTTGCCTGTGTTTTGGGGGTCCTACTCATGAAGGCTGTACTACTCCTACTTCCTGTAGTGTTTCCCTATGTTTTCTTTAAGGAGTTTTATTGTTTCAGGATGTATATTTAATTCTTTAATCTATTTTGAGTTGATTTTGGTATATGGTGAGAGGTATGGGTCTAGTTTATTCTCCTACATATGAATATCCAGTTTTCCCAACACCATTTGTTTAAGAGGCAGTCTCTTCCCCAGTGTGTGGACTTGCTGCCTTCGTCAAAGATCAGATGGTTGTAGGTGTATGGGTTGATTTCTGGGTTCTCTGTTCTATTCCATTGATCTGTGTGTGTGTTTTTATGCCAGTACCATGCTGTTTTGGTTATTATAGCTTTGCAATATAGTTTAAAGTCAGGTAGTGTTATGCCTCCAGCTTTATTTTTTTTGCTCAAGATTGCTTTGGCTATGCGTGGTCTTTTGTTGTTTCATATAAATGTCTGGATAGCTTTTTCCATCTCTGAGAAAAATGTCCTTGGAATTTTGATGGGGATTGCATTGAATCTGTAGATCACTTTGGGTAATATGGACATTTTCACAATGTCAATTCTTCCAATCCTAGAGCATGGGATATCTTTCTATCTTCTTGTGTCCTCTTTAATTTCTCTCAACAGTGATTTTTCACATCTTTGGTTAACTTTATTCCCAAGTATTTTATTTTTTTGGTGGCTATTGTAAATGGGCTAGCTTTCTTGATTTCTCTTTCTGCATGTTCACTTTTGGAGTATGGAAGTGCTACTGATTTTTGTGTGTTGATTTTGTATCCTGCAACTTTACTGAAATCATTTATCAACTCTAGGAGTTTTTTTGTAGAGGCTTTAGGCTGTTCAATATATAGGACCATATCATCCACAAACAGGGAGAGTTTGACTTCCTCTTTTCCAATCTGGATGCTGTTTATTTCCTTTTCTTCTCTGATTGCTCTGGCTAGTAATTCCAACACTATGTTGAATAGTAGTGGTGAGAGTGAGCATCGTTGGCTAGTTCCTGTTCAGAATGATATTGGCAGTGGGCTTATCATATATGGCTTTAATTGTGTTGAGATACTTTCCGTCTATACCTAACTTGTGAAGAGGCTTCATCATGAACGAATGTTGAATTTTGTCAAATGCTTTTTGTCTATAGAGATGATCAGATGGTTTTTGTCTTTGCTTTTATTGATGTGGTGTATCACATTTATTGATTTGCATATGTTGAACCAACCTTGCATCCCTGGGATAAATCCCATTTGATCGTGGTGTATAATTTTGTGTATGTGTTGCTGTATTCTTTTAGCTAGTATTTTGTTGAGGATTTTTGCACTATATTCATCAAGGATATTGGCCTGTAGTTTTCTATTTTTGATATGTCTTTGTCTGGTTTTGGTATCATGGTGACGTTTGCCTCATAGAATGAGTTTGGGAGAATGGGCTCTGTTTCAGTCTTTTGGAAGAGTTTGTAGAGAATTTGTATCAGTTCCTCTTTGAAGGTGTGGTAGAACTCTGCAGTGAATCCATCTGGTCCTAGGCTTTTCTTTGTTGGGAGCCTTCTGATAACAGCTTCAATCTCTTTTTTTGTTATTGGTCTGTTCAGATTTTCTATATCATCTTGGCTCAGTTTTGGTAGTTTATATGTGTTCAGAAATTTATCCATTTCCTCCAGATTTTCAAATTTGTTGGCATATAGTTGTTTATAGTAGTCTCTAATGATTTCTTGTATTTCTGAGGTGTCACTTGTAATTTCACTTTTTTATTTCTAATTTTTGTTATTTGGGTCTTCTCTCTTTTTTTTCTTAGCCTTGCTAAAGGTTTGTCAATTTTATTTATCTTTTCAAAAAACCATCTTTTTGTTTCATTGATCTTTTGTATTGTTTTTCTGTTTTCTATTTCATTTAGTTCTGCTCTGATCTTAATTATTTCTTTCCATCTACTAACTTTGGGTTTGGATTGTTCTTTTTCTAGATCTTTAAGGTGAAGCGTTAGGTTGTTTATTTGCCATCTTTCCATTCTTCTGAAGTAAGCATTAATGCAATAAATTTCCCCCTTAGTACTGCTTTTGCAGTATCCCACAGGTTTTTTTATGATGTGTCATTCTTTTCATTAGTGTCAAGAAATTTTTTGATTTCCTGTTTGATTTCTTGTTGGACCCATATGTCATTAAGTAGACTGTTGTTTAATTTCCATGTGTTTGTACAGTTTCCAGAGTTTCATTTGTTATTGATTTCTAATTTTAATCCATTGTGATTGGAAAAAATACATAGGATAATTCCAGTTTTTTTGAATTTGTTGAGACTTGCTTTGTGACCTAACATGTGATCTATCCTGGAGAATGTTCCATGTGCTGATGAGAAGAATGAATATTCTGAGGTTGTTGGGTGGAATGTTCTGTAGATATCTGCCAAGTCCAATTGGTCTAAAGTGTAGTTTAGATCTTCTGTTTCTCTATTGATTTTTTTGTCTAGATGATCTGTCCAGTGTTGAGAGTGGGGTGTTCAGGTCCCCTGCTATTATGGTTTTAGTGTCTATCTCCTTCTTTAGATGCAATAGTGTTTGCTTTGTAAATCTGGCTGCTACTACATTGGGTGTGTATATATTTATGATTGTTATGTCTTCTTTTTTTTTTTTTTTCCTTTTTGTCTTTTTTCGTGTCCGGCAACGGACTGCAACCCTCAGTGTTGCGCCCGTACCGGACCAGGACCGGCAACGGGATCGCAACCCTCGGGGCTGCGCCCGCCCCTCGCTCAGCCAGTGAGCGGGAACCGGTCTGTATGTGGGATCCGAACCCTCGGCGGGAGCGCCGCCACACTCCCAAGCGGCGGACTGTAGCAGTGCGCCACCGGGCCGGCCCGATTGTTATGCCTTCTTGATGGTTAGATCCTTTTTTCATTATTATGTGGCCTTCTTTATCTCTCTTTATGGTTTTTGCTTTAATGTCTATTTTATCTGATATGAGAATAGCTACTCCAGCTCATTTTTCATTTCTATTTGCATGATATATCTTTTTCCATTCTTTCACTCTTAATTTGTGTGTGTCTTTACAGGTCAGGTGAGTCTCTTGAAGACAGCATAGGGTTGGGTCCATCTTTTTAATCCAGTCAGTCAGTATGTGTCTTTTGAGTGTGGAATTTAATCACTTCACATTTAGTTATTATTGAAAGGTGTTGATTTACTCTTAGCATTTTACTGATTTTTGTTTAGATGTCTTATGTACTTTTTTTTCCTTTCTAAATTTTCTGTTTGTCTTCTGTATTTGTTGGTTTCTTGGGGTGGTAGATAAACAATGTTTTTTCTTTATTGTTAGCATTTTTGTTTTGCTGGTAGGTTTTGTTCTTTCTTGAGTATTCATGGCAGTGAAGGTTGTTTATGAGGTGTCAAACCCAGTACTTCCTTGAGAATTTCTTGTAAGGCTGGTCATGTGGTAGTGAACTCCCGCAGGGTTTTTTTTGTCTAAGAAATACACTATTTTTCCTTCATTTTGGAAGTATAGCCTTGCTGGGTAAAGTATTCTCAGGTGGCAATTTTTGTCTTTTAGTGTTTTGAATATATCATCCCATTCTTTTCTGGCTTTAAGGGTTTCTGATGAAAAGTCTGATGTTGTTCTGATTGGGGCTCCCTTATAGGTGACTTGCTGCTTCTCTCTTTCAGCTTTTAAGATTCTCTGTTTGTCTTTGAGTTTTGCCAGTTTGACTATCACATGTCTTGGAGAGGACTTTTTTGGATTGAATATGTTAGGGGATCTTTGGGCCTCCTGAATCTGGAGATCAGTGGCCTTCCCAATACCTGGGAAGTTTTCTGCTATTATTTCATTGAATATGTTTTCAATGCCATTTCCTTTTTCCTCCCCTTCTGTAATACCCATGATTCAGATATTTGAGCACTTAAGATTGTCTGTTAGATTTTCTTCAATTTTTTAAATTTCTTTTTCTTTTTTCTGGTCTGCCTGTGTTAATTCAAACAGCCTGTCTTCAAGGTCAGAAATTCTCTCTTCCACTTCTTCTAGCCTACTGGTTATACTCTCCCTTGTGTTTTTTATTTTGTTGAATGAATCCTTCAGCTCCACAAACTCTGCTACATTCTTTTTCAAGGCATTGATATCTTTGTACTTTTCTTCTTTCAGATCCTGTATATTTTTTCTCATTGTGTTGTCTGAGTTTTCTTGTATCTCAGTTTCCTTAGAATTGTTGCTTTAAATTCCTTGTCAATCATTTCAAAGACTTCCTGTTCTGTAGGATCTTGAGCTTGAAAGTTATTGTTTTCCTTTGGTGGTGATGTACTTTCTTGATTTTTCATATTTCTGTTATCTTCCCTTTGGTGTTTTGTCATTGTGGCAGGGGGTATCACAATCCACTCACTTCATCCTGATGTCTGCCTTGGATCCTGAAGAGACTGTCAATTCTGTGCAGCAGGAACTAGCCTGGGCTCGGAGTCCCACGACGCCTGTCTGTTCCAGCATGGCTGTTTTGGGGCATGTGGGCCCCGAGGCTCGTAAGTCCCTGTAAGCAGCGGGGACCACCCTGGGCTGAAGGTCCTGCAGTGCCTGCCTTTTCCAGTGTGGCTGTCTTGTAGTGTGTGGGCCCTGAGGCTCTCAGGCTTCTCTGGGCGGCAGACACTGGCCTGGACTGGGGTCCCGTGGCACGCTGCTCTTGCCTCTTCTGGTGCAGATCTCACGTCTCCTTTTGTTGCTTTTTAATAGTTGCTAGTCGGTTGTTTTGTGAGAGCGAGCAACACTAGGAACCGTCTACTCCACCATCTTGACCAGAAAGTAGCTGTCAGTTTTATCCTTTTTTGTTCTCATGTGTGCTTTTTCTGGCTGCTTTCAAAAATTTTTTTTGTTATCTTTCGTATTCAGCAGTTTGACTATGATGTGCATAGGTGTGGTTTTCTTTGTACTATTCTCCTTGAGGGAATCACTGAGCTCTTTAATCTAAATTTATGTCTTCACCAAATTTTGGAATATTCTGTCTATCATTTCTTAAAATATTTTTTCTGCTCCTTTTTCTCTTCTCCTGTGACTTCAGTTACATGTATGTTAGATTGCTTAGTAGTGTCCAACTGATATTACATTTTAATATTTTTCTCTCTGTTCTTTTGTTTGAATAATTTCTTTTGACCTTCCTTTAGTATTTTCTTTCTCCATTCTGCTGTTAAACCCATCCAGTGAGTTTTTTATTTTAAAGAGTGAAATTTTCCATTCTAGAATTTATATCTAGCTCTTTTTTACAGTTTGCATTTTCCCACTGAAATTTCCAATTTGTTCATTTATTCAAGCATATTTTCCATTGTTATTTTGAACATACTTATAATAGGTGCTTTAAGATCTTTATCTGCTGATTCCAGTGCTGTGTTACCTTGTGGTTGGTCTCTATTAATTATCTTTTCTCTTGAGTGTGGGTCACCTTTTCTTATTTCTTCATATGTTTAGATTTTGTATTATATCCTGCACATTGTGTGAATGACACAGTATAATGACTCTGGGGTTTGGTATATTCTTCTGGAGAGTGTTGATTTTTTTTGTTTTTGTTTGTATTAGCAGGCAGTTAACTTGGCTCAGCTGAAATGTAAACTATATGTTCCCGGAGGGCAGCAACTGACATCTCTGTTCAGTTGTTTTAGTCTTATCTGGGCTGTTTAGAGTCTGAAGCGCTCTTGCATAGATCAGTGAGCAGCCAGAGATGTGGGCACAGTTAATATGA
The DNA here is from genome assembly GCF_000696425.1 of Galeopterus variegatus. Classification (NCBI taxonomy): domain Eukaryota; kingdom Metazoa; phylum Chordata; class Mammalia; order Dermoptera; family Cynocephalidae; genus Galeopterus; species Galeopterus variegatus. Next base: position 18,343 of record NW_007726322.1, read on the forward strand.
AGAATTTGGGAATCTCCCTTTGTTATACTTCATTTTCCAGCATGTCCCTCCTTAATTTACAGCTCCTTTGGTAGCCTGAATCTGGTTTTTCAGGCAAGTAAGATGCAGATTTTGATTCAAGTTTCAGCTGCTCTGTGCAACTCTCTCAGGGCCTTCCCTCTGGCAAAAGTTATAAAAACAAGAAATCCACCCAGAAAGAAGTATTTCCTTCTTTCAAGTGTTTTATCTAGATTCTGCCTACTTTTGATTGCTCAAGTTTGTTCAGGTAGTTGTTTTTCATATTTTTTCCAGAATTTATAGTTATCTGTGGAGATATTGGTCTGATGTGAGGTATTCTGTTTTGCTGGTGATGGAATCTATATATTTTTATTATTTGTTTAAAAAGATAAATTTATCTCATGAATTTATATTGATACTTATTCAAATTCAGGATTGTAAGGTTTTTTTTTTTTTTAAACCTCTGCATCTTCTTTTTTCTTTACTAAGAATTGTGGTTCTCAAGGACATAAAGTAGATGATAGAATTAGAATATCTCATAATTATTTATTTACTTCATTCTGTATCACACACAGCAGTCTCAAAATAACAATACTCGTTCTATCACAATGACCAAAGTGACCAGTGAAAACAGCCAAAAAAATTTTTTGTGTGTGCGCTTTCCACACAGTTCATCCCCCAGTTTTTTTTTTTTTTTTGTCTTTTGTCTTTTTTCCGTGTCCGGCAACGGATCGCAACCCTCAGTGTTGCCCCCGTACCGGACCGGGGACCGGCAACGGGATTGCAAGCCTCGGTGCTGCTCCCGTGCCTCGCCCAGCCAGTGAGCGGGAGCCGGTCTGCATGTGGGATCCGAACCCTCGGACGGGAGCGCCGCCGTGCTTCCCAAGCGGCGCACCATCCAGTGCGCCACCGGGCCGGCCCCATCCTCCAGTTTTAAAAATGTTATACAATTAACAACTTTGCATGCATTTAACCATTAAATATTAATATTCTTTCCCTTGTAGTTCTCATTTCATCTTTATCAACATGTAAATATTATTGCTTGCCTTCAGTTCTTAGACTGATGAGACTATTCATTTTGATTGTCTGAGGCATGTTCTCTAGTAGATTCTTTAAAAAGGGTTCATGGGGGCCGGCCCGGTGGCGCACTGGAGAAGTGCGCTGCTTGGGAGTGCGGTGGCGCTCCCGCCGAGGGTTTGGATCCCACATACAGACCGGTTCCTGCTCACTGGCTGAGCGTGGTGCAGGCGCAACACCGAGGGTTGTGATCCCGTTGCCGGTCCCCGGTACGGGCGCAACACCGAGGGTTGCGATCCCGTTACCGGTCAGTAAAAAAGACGAAAAAAGGAAAAAAAAAAAGGGTTCATGGGAGCAGTATTTCCTGATTGTTTACATTTTGACAACAGTCATCTGTGCCTTCAGTGTGTTAAAAATTAATTTTACTGAATATAAAACACTTTGCTCGTATTTCTTTCTTTGAATATCTTAAATATGTTACTCCATTTTCTGGCATAAAGTGTTATGTCTGAAAAATCTGATGTTGGCCTTCTAGGTTGATATTTTTTTTTTTCCTTTTTGTCTTTTTTACTGACCGGCAACGGGATCGCAACCCTCGGTGTTGCGCCCGCACCACGCTCAGCCAGTGAGCGGGAACCGGTCTCCACATGGGATCCGAACCCTCGGCGGGAGCGCCGCCGCACTCCCAAGCGGCACACTCTCCAGTGCGCCACTGGGCCGGCCCCCAGGTTGATATTCTTGGGTGTGTGTTGCATCAATCAGTTTCAATTAAAAAATTTTTCAGGGAAGTTTTCTTGAGTTGCAGTTACTATTTTCTTGTTTTAGTACTCTTCAGGACTTCTGTTACGTGTGTGTTGAATCTTTGTTGCTTCATTAGTTGTTGCTTTCTCTCAGATACTTTCTGTCTCCTTATTTCTTTTCAAAGATGTTCCTCCTTTTTACCTTTTAGTTCTCTTCAAGCATTGTCTCCTGTACATAGTTGCTCTTTGGTTCATTCAGGTTTACTTTTCATTTCTCTTTTTTTTTCCTTTTTGTCTTTTTTTTTTTTTACTGACCGGTAATGGGATCGCAACCCTGGGTGTCGCGCGTGTACCGGGGACCGGCAACGGGATCGCAACCCTCGGTGTTGCGCCCGCACTGCGCTCAGCCAGTGAATGGCAACCGGTTTCCACATGGGATCCGAACCCTTGGCGGGAGCGCCACCACGCTCCCAAGTGGCGCACTCTCCAGTGCGCCACCGGGCCGGCCCTACTTTTCATTTCTGAGACTAATTTTCTAATGCTTTTCTGAGTTGTGTTACCTTATTTCTGAGTTTTTCGAAATCTGATTTATGTTTTTCTTTCATGTCTTGAATCATTTTTGTAATGTCTTTTAGCTCATTTTGATATAGTAAGTTACAGTTTCCACCTGTTTTGTGGGTGTGTGTGTTCTTGGTTCTTGGTGTACTTTTATTATGAGGATCTCAGTTTGTACCTTATTTTCCTTTTTCTTAAAGTATATTTAAGGGATTGACTTTATATCATTTTCTTTTTGATGGCTGGCTGTTATGGGGATCAAACCTTTGATCTTGGTGTTATCAACACCGTGCTCTAACCATCTGAGCTAACCTGCCAGTGCTTGACCTACATTATTTTCTGTTGCTTACTTTTATGTGAAATTGGGTTTCCTGGACACAAAGGAGGAGGTGTGCTTCAGGATGGCTTTTCTCACAGAGCTCCCTCTGCTGTCGTTTTTGGGCACTCTTCAAAACTGGCATTTGCTTTCTGAGATTTCCAGGCTTTTTTCCCTTCTCCACTTTTATCTGGATAATCTCTTTCTTTTATTGTTGTTGTACCTATTGTGCTCAATTTTGATTCCACACCCAGTAATTTATATTCATTGTGCTACTCCTTGCACTACATTACTATTTGAAAGGGCAAATTTTTTCTGATTACAGCTTCTGCACTCAAATCAATGTGCTGGTTTTGGTGAATACCTGTTGCTGTTTTGAGAGTCTCTTGTTCTCAGTTCTCAAAGATACCCTGTTTCTTTCTGTGTCCTCCCATACAGATAGTGATACCATGCAGGTTTTGTGGTTGTTGGTGATTTGTCCCCACCTGCTATTTTGGGGGGATTTTGTGGAGATTCTTATTGCCTGGTTTTGTTGTAAATGTTGTCTGTGGGTTTTTGGTTTACTGTTTAGTTTTGTACTTTTTTTGTGGGGGTTTACATATGTCCAAACACTTTACCACTGCTTCCATTGTCCCACACTCTTTGTAATTTATCACTTCTTAGTGCTGTTGTTGGTGTAATTTGTTTCAAGTTTGATAATCTTGCCGTAATTAGATTATAACTTTCTGTGTTGCTATCCTGTCTTGGAAACAGCCTTTCCGGTGTGCAGCATAGTGCTGGACGTGTATGCAGTAACTCAGATTATCAGTTTGGAAATGTATCTAAGGATAATTATAGGACAACTTTCAACTTAAAGATAGTAGCATTAGCAACTGCTCTTACAAATGGAAGGGAAACGAGGATGTCAACTGGCCTACCTATACATGAAATTAATTCATGTATTATTTTTTGGCATATTATATGCCATACCCTGTCAGCATCTGTTGTAAACATTCCTGGAAGACATTGGTCTAATGTACTGATGGTCTACAAATTCCACAACAAAATAACCATTATAGAAGCATACTAGAAACAACGCAGACGTCCTACAGAATGATAGCTCATTTCTGTTTGTCACAGTTCAAAAATATTGTCAAGGAAATAGAGAAATTCTTGAACAAAGCAATTGAATTTGTTGAGATGATAAAAGATTTTCTTTGAAGATTAAGTCAAAATAAAAAAACAAGGACGGTCTCTTAATATGAAGAAAGGCAAAGGGGTATGTATGTGACATGTAATGGAATTTGATAATTGTGAAGGGAACCTGAGGAGCACAGGTGATAATTTTGGTTAATGGAAGCATTGGTTTGTATACATTGGGTAGTAATTTTAGGGGTCTTGTTATCCTAACAATGGCTGAATTTTTTGCTATTGAACTGGTTTTCTAAAAAATCAACCAGTACAAGTCAGCTCCTGAAACAGCAGGACTTTATTGATTATTTAAAACTTTACAAGATATTTATAGTGTTAGGAACTTGGTATTTCGTATTTTTACTTCATTTGACTTTCTTGCTGTAAGAAATCATACTTTATTTTCATTTGTGAATATAGATTATATACTTTATAATAAGTTTATTTAAAATTACCTCTAATTTTTACCTTCTTAAAAATCTTTTAACAGGCCTCAACAAATAATGAAAGCTCTAATCACAGTTTTGGAAGCTTAGGATCTTTAAGTGACAAAGAATCAGAGGTAAGTAATTACGTTTTTAAAAATTTTTTTTCAACTGTATTGTCTATAAAGTAATTTCATTTTAAATATGATACTATTAAAGTAGAAGCTGGAATTACCTTTTTAATTAAATAGGTGCTTTTTTTCTTCATCAGTCCTTGTGCCAAAGGTTAATACTTTTAAAGTTTCTTATAGGAGTATTTTGTTCTGCCTTATGAAGCACAACATTTGTATTGGAAACTGTATGAGTATTTGGCATTAGAAAGAAAATATAGTTTCTTTTGTTACGTAGTTGAACTTGTGTATTAGTGATGTGCAGATGGTCTTAATGGAGGATAGTTATTAGCCATTTGTAATTCTGTGAGATGAAGGTGGTTTTTCAGATACTTTGGGTTTCACAGTTTTCTATTATTTCTTGTTATACTTCCCTCTTAGTTTGATCCTGAGTAAGGGGTTTTGTATTTTCTGAGATACAGTTATACATTTTTTTTTTCTCTTTATAGAATTTCTCGTAGAATCATGCTGCTGGTTTTCACTTTTAATATTAAGAAAAATCTGAGGAATTCCCTCCCCTCCCAACCACTTATTGACCCCGACAAGAAAATACATGGGGTTCTATAAGTAGCCATTCGGGTTCATGGTATAGTTCACTTTGAATATGCTGTACTTGATGGTATCTTTTAAAAATGGGTAGACAAGAAATTCTTTGGGTTCTAGCATTCATTTGTTGATGCTACAACTTCACTTTTTGTAGATACAGCCTTTTCTCTCCTCAGATTATACAGTTCTGTCACTTAACTTTTTAACATTTATGTGTATGTGTGTGCGTGCTTTCCCTGTCAATGTTAACTTATTTCTACTTGATCCATTTTAGTCTTTTTCCTGCTTGGGTTAGTATAGACGTATCACCTTGATAATATCAGTAGTTCATTAGCAGTCAGTAACTCCTAGGCATTTGGTTTCACTGTTCAGTGGAAAGGGAACTTCAAAGATGGCATCTTTTTAGCCCTGTGTTATTGAAAGCATATAGGAATCTCTAGGTAGACAGTTTTATGCAGTTCTAGGCAGGCACCCTGACACTCCAAAGGAGTGTGGCATAGGGCTCTCACTCATCAGGCTTTCCCTTCCACAGAGACAACTGGCAGGCAGCTGAAAGGACTGTGCAAGTGACGGGACTTTATCTGCAGTAGGTTCCCTTGAGGTAAGCGTTAGTAGCCCCTGTAGTGCCAGATTATCATAGTTTAGTTTTTTTCAGATTAACACACTTAAACACTAAGTCCTTAAAAATTTTAGGTTTAGCTCTAGTCAAAGTACAGTTTTAAAACTATATCAAGAATGTTTTCACTTTTTATTTCCTTGTCTTTGGAACATTTCTTGATATTTTCACAGAATTGGGTATATTTAGTAGTTTCACATGTCTCTTTCATAGGCTTTTGTGTTATGAAAGGCAATAAGATAATTTTAGATATTTCCCTATTCTATTCACCAAATATGGTGTTTTTGATAGATGTTTTTTAAAAATAGCAAAACACAGTCAAAGTTAGATCACCTATAACAGTGATATCTTTCTATGTTCTTTATAGGTACCTGTATTCCCAATATAAGTTATAGATGTAGTATTTGGATTCTTTCAGAGGAATCAGTCTGTAAGAAAATTCCACTTCCCTCTACAACATTCCAAGGATCACTGTTGGCTATATTTTTGGTTTAAAAAAATTTTCTTAAGATCATAGTGGCAGTTGCAATGAAACACAGTTTGGTTAACCATTGGATGTACTTATTTGTATAGAAGTTTTGACATTTGGGGCAGCAGTAGAAAACCTTGATAAATCTTTTGGCTTTTGTTGTTCTGTGTTCTATATCTGGGATTTTTAAAAAATTAATGATTAAGTCTAGTGGCACAATATTTTGGAAATGACTACAGATTATGCATTTTCCTTAAGATTTAAAGAAGCAGCTTTTTTATTATTTTTGGTTTATCTTTCCATTTAAGAAGTTGTTTATCTGGAAAATGATTTGCAGACTTTATATAGGTAGGTACCTTAATAAATTCCCTTGGGGTGAAATTTTATAAACATTAAAATACAAGTATTCATAGTCATTAGGTAAAGTTTTGCAGAGTAAACCGTTGCGGGATAGAAATACTTCTGTTTTTCCTGGTACACCTAGTAGTAAAGTTTATGTAGTATTCCATTGTCTTCTGATGTCATTTATTCTTTTGGTAATCCATCCCTTGGTTCATTACATTTTAAAAAAATAATAGTTTTTGTGGGCAAATAGACTAGAAGGTTTATTTTTATTTTTTTATTTTTTTCCTTTTTGTCTTTTTTACTGGCCGGTAACGGGATTGCAACCCTCGGTGTCACGCCCGTACTGGGACCGGCAATGGGATCGCAACCCTCAGTGTTGCGCCCGCGCCACGCTCAGCCAGTGAGTGGGAACCGGTCACCACATGGGATCCGAACCCTCGGCGGGAGTGCTGCCGCGCTCCCAAGCGGCGCACTCTCCAGTGCGCCACCGGGCCGGCCCTAGAAGGTTTATTTTAAAGTAAATATCTGTCTTCTCCCACCCACCCTTACTCCGCCCTCAAATCTTTTAGCTTTTCTTCCTGGTATTTATTTTCATATTTTAATATAAGTAATATGCATATCCTATTTTGCTTCATCAATTGGGCATTATGTGTTAACATACTTTTAGGATTTATGATGATTTTAGGTCATTAATATCCCCTTTCCCTACTCTGTGTCCTCCTACCCAGTTGTCTTTTCAGACATCCAGAATCTTTGTTTTCCTTCTATCCTCTTACTGTTAAAACAGAACAGCTCCTAATAGTCACTGTTAGGTTGACAGAATCTACTTCAACTGAAATTTTAACTTCAGTTTGTATATGAATTACTTTATATATGAATTTGACTTTTATTTCTAAATGTAGGATTGTAGAATAAAAATGTTCAAGACATAGGGCAGTGAATCTCAGCCCCCACTGAACTTTAGGTCAACCGAGAAGCTTTTAAAAATACCAAGCTGCCTAGGTGATTCCACTGGTTTGCTAACTTATGGTATAGGAAGTATATGCAAGAAGGGTGAAAGATAGGGTTTTGAAGCTCTTGTATTTCATGGTATGCAGTTTGGACTTACCATGGAAGTGGAAGGTAATGGAGAGCCCTTGAAACAGGGGAAACAAAAAACAAGGTAGAGTTGTGAAAGGCTCCCACAGGTGGCAATGTAGAGGATAGGATTGGAGGGAGGTGAAAGCTGAGTTCACTTAGTTAAGGAATACTTCCTTCTTTTAACAAAACTCTAAACCTCCAAGGTTTACTATTAGGAAAAACTTGAAGTGAAAGAGGTTCTCAGGTCTGCCTTTGGGCTTGACTTCTTCAGATTCTCCTTCTTTGGTTACTGAGACTGTCACCACCCAGGGCCATGCTTCCCACACTTTGATGCGCAAATCAGTTAGTCACTTCTATTCTTATGTCAGTGGGTCTGGGGTAGGAGTTTGTATTTCAAAAAAGTTCCCACATTCCACTAGATTTAAAAAGTAGAATCAGTAGGGTTTGATGCCTTCGAATTAGCATAAAGAAGGAAAGGGAGGAGCCTATGTTTATATAACTAGATTTAAAGGTATCTAGCTTTAGTGCCTTTGAGATAGGCAACACAGAAGGAAGATGAATAGATTTGGCATAGAAGGTAATGAGTTGAATTCTGGACAATACTGAGTTTGAATACCTGTGGAACGAACAAGTGGAGATGGTACTGTAGGCAGTAAAAACTATCAGGAGTTCAGGAAAGAGATCAGGCTAGAGATGAAGGTGTAGGAGTCTTTGGCATAGATGTTAATTGAAGGCTTGGTTGTAGATAAGCGGATCTCAAAAGTGTGGTCTGTAGATCCTTTCCCCCTGAGACTCTTTCAGGGGGTTCACTGGGTTAAAATGCTTTTTTGTAACACTGCTAAGGTATTATTTGGCTTTTTTACTTTCATTCTCTCATGAGTTTACAGTAATATTTCTAGAGGCTATATGACTTGTGATGACATCATTACTCTGATGATTTATAGATTGTGTATTCTACTGTTATAAAATTTTTTCTCTTAAATCTTAAAATGGTGAATAACAGTAGTTGTAACCCACAAAAATAAAAGCTTTCTGGGGTCCTCAGCAATTTTAATTTAAGAGTTGTTAGAGGATTCCTGAGACTCAAAAGTTGAAAACCCATTTTGTTAGAAAACTTATCCTGATAGTGTGTAACAGTAGCAGGTAAGATAGGTGAGATGGGTGTGCTGAAGAAAGAGGAGTGTGCTGTTGAGGAGGTGGGTACACAGTGGAAAGAAGAACAGGAGAAAGTGAAGGAGGGAAATATGAGTAGAATGGAATGTCACAGAAGTCAGTTAAGATAATGACTGTAAAAAGTGACAAAGAATTTGTCACTTAGGCTTAATTTTAGTAGATTAAAGGGAACAAGATGCCAAATTTTAGTCAGTTAAGGAGCTGTTGGAAAGTGAGGAAATAGTGATGACAAATATTGCCTGCTTTTGGCAGAATTTTGACTGTGAAGGAAAGGAGACAGTATATGGAGTCAAACAGGCTTGACATATTTGTGCTAAGGAAAGAGTCAGAGAGCTATGATGGAGACAAGGAAATGCTGAAGAGGGAAAAAGATAGAAACAAAACCAAACACTTTTTCCTGGAGGAGGTATGAATGGGTGAAATCTAGACCCTGGGTGGGCAGCGTTAGTCATAGACAGGACTAGAAACATTTTTTTTTTTTATCTGAATTGGGGGTAAATATATGGACTTGTATATCTAATAACCTTTTCTCTTAATTCACCATGGAAATAGGTTATCAGTTAAAAGGAAAGCAGCGTGAATGGGTTGTGGATTTGAGGAGTGATAAAAAATTTTATGGGAAAGACAGGGACGGGTGTTTACCAGGGCCACTCATCCCTTCTGAATCACAACAATTCCTTGAACTTGTTAGACAAGTGAACAGACATGATGTTGATGGGGCGGCGGGGGGGGGGGGGGGGGAT
>NW_007726322.1:27839-28907 GCF_000696425.1 Galeopterus variegatus
GGGGGGGGGGGGGGGGGGGGGGGGGGGGGGGGGGGAGGAATTGGTAAAGGGACATGAAAATCAACTACATTGTATTTTGATAAAATATTTTAAAAGGGGAAAAAAATAAGTGTTTTAGAATACCTGAAGGAGTTAGAAATATGTTCGTGTGTCTTATCTTCTGGCTAAAAGCCCACATTATTTTATGAGGATAAGAGAAAGATCACATGTTTCTTGGAAAACCAGTGTTTTCCAAGTTTTAGAACTTGCCTTGATCCAGTTTGCAGTTCTCTTTGTAGGACCCTTCCCCATCTAAACACAAAGAACTTCTTTCTCTACTTTCTTTAAATTCTGTACAGTTGCTGTCCTCACCCCTAGCTTAGCCCAAGATGCTAAATTATTTGTCTTCTAGCTCTTTTGAATTTATAATGATATTAATACCACAACTGTTCCTCTTCTTTACCTCCCTTTTTGGATGTCCTAGGATATATTTCTCTGCTTTATTTATTTCTTACTGAAGTTGGGATATTCCTGACTGAATTTAAATATCATTGAATTATATAATCTTTAATAATTAATATTGAAGAAGCACAGTTATGTCTATTTATACATGTGTGCTTAATTTCATTCTCCTGCATATTGATATCCAGTTCTCCCAGCACCATTTGCTAAAGAGGCAGTCTCTTCCCCAGTGTATAGGCTTGGTGCCTTTGTCAAAGATCAGATGGCTGTAGGTGTGTGGGTTGATTTCTGGATTCTCTATTCTATTCCATTGATCAGTGCGTCTGTTTCTATGCCAGGACCATACTGTTTTGCTTATTATAGCTTTGTAGTATAGTTTAAAGTCAGGTAGTGTTATGCCTCCAGTTTTATCTTTTTTGCTCAGCATTGCTTTGGCTATGCGTGGTCTTTTGTTATTCCATACAAATGTCTGGAGAGTTCTTTCCATTTCAGAGAAAAATGTCATTGGAATTTTGATGGGGATTGCATTGAATTTGTATATCACTTTGGGTAGTATGGACATTTTCACAATGTTAATTCTTCCAGTCTAGGAGCAAGGAATGTTTTTCCATCTTTTTGTGTCCTCTT
>NW_007726322.1:28917-90834 GCF_000696425.1 Galeopterus variegatus
ATATGCAGGAGAATGAAACTTTCACCATACACTAAAGTCAACTCAAAATGGATTAAAGAATTAAATATACATGCTGAAACAATACAAATTATTAAAGAAAACATAGGAGAAATACTTCAGGAAGTAGGACTGGACACAGACTTCATGAATACGACCTGAAGAGCATGGGCAACCAAAGGAAAAATAAACAAATGGGATTATATCAAACTAAAGAGCTTCTGCACAGCAAAAGAAACAATTAACAGAGTTAAAAGACAACCAACAGAGTGGGAGAAAATATTTGCAAAATATACATCTGACAAAGGATTAATATCCAGAATATACAAGGAAATCAAACAACTTTACAAGAAAAAAAACAAGCAACCCAATTAAAAAATGGACAAAAGAGCTAAGTAGGCATATCTCTAAAGAAGATATACAAATGGCCAACAGACATATGACAAAATGCTCAACATGGGCCGGCCCCGTGGCGCACTTGGGAGAGTGCAGCGCTTGGGAGCACAGCGTTGCTCCTGCCGCGGGTTCGGATCCTATATAGGAATGGCCGGTATGCTTGCTTGCTGAGCGCGGTGCGGGCGACACCAAGCCAAGGGTTGCGATCCCCTTACTGGTCACGAAGAAGACAAAAAAAAAAATGCTCAACCTCACTCAGCATTCGGGAAATGCAAATCAAAACTACACTGAGATACCATCCCACCCCAGTTAGGATGGCTAAAATCCAAAAGACTGAACGATAAATGCTGGCGAGGTTGCGGAGAAAAAGGAACTCTCATACACTGTTGGTGGGACTACAAAATGGTGCAGCCTCTATGGAAAATGGTATGGAGGTTCCTCAGACAATTGCAGATAGATCTACCATAATGACCCAGGTATCCCACTGCTGGGAATATACCCAGAGGAATGGAAATCATCAAGTCGAAGGTATACTTGTTCCCCAGTGTTCATCGCAGCACTCTTTACAATAGCCAAGAGTTGGAACCAGCCCAAATGTCCATCATCGGATGAGTGAATACGGAAAATGTGGTATATCTACACGATGGAGTACTACTCAGCCATAAAAACGAATGAAATACTGCCATTTGCAACAACATGGATGGACCTAGAGAGAATTATATTTAGTGAAACAAGTCAGGCACAGAAAGAGAAATACCACATGTTCTTACTTATTGTTGGGAGCTAAAAATAAATAAATAAATTCACACACACACACACACACACACACACACACACACAAATCGGGGGGGGGGAGAAGACATAACAATTACAATTCCTTGAAGTTGACAGGACAGGCAAACAGAAAGGACATTGTTGGGTTGGAGGGGGAGAGGGAGAAGGGAGGGAGGTTTTGGTAATGGGCCACAATAATCAACCACATTGTATATCACAAAATAAAATTAAAAAATAAAGTCATACGGTATCCCCCCCCTCAAAAAAAAAATACATGTGTGCTTAAATGCAATATAGTTCATAATATTTATGTTTGCAAAGCAGACGTTCAGGTTAAGTTATTTTATTTTTGCCTTAATTTAATTGGGGGGGCATGGGTGGTGGTTGGCTGGCTGGTATAGGGATTGAACCCTAGATTTTGGTGTTATTAGCACCAGGTTCTAACCAACTGATCTAACCGGTTGGTCCTTCAATTTTATCTTTAATGTTCATCTTCTGTAATACTTCTATGCGACTTGAATCAGGGTAGAACAACTTAAAATATATTCTATCTCTAGAACCAAAGTTGTTTTTTCCCCTTCCTTCTGGGTAATTATAAAATCTTAATCCTTTATCCACTGGCCATGAGTTCATTTATTTTCAAACTAAGGATGTTTTGGGATTTTTTAGTTATTTATTATTTTAAGTTATGGACATACAGAAGCTGGGACAGTTGTATCTAGAACATTTCCTGTTTTTACCTTTATTTATATTTATACCCACCTTTATTTTCTGATACGTCCTTTTTGCCCTCTTAATACTAATGTTTCCTCAATGAACACTTAGGTACCCTAGATTGATTGGAAGTTATGATTCTGTTTGAAAATAGAGGTAATACTGGCCTTAAGCTTCAGGTTTTAGATTTATTTTCTCAAGTTTCATTAAATTTCATTCTGTCTATATATATTTGCTATAACCTGGACAAATCTGTTTAATACCTTAGTCTGAGCACCCAGTAGGAAAGAGGAGAACTTAAAAATGAATTTAGTGACGTATAGGTTAAGTATCACTGAAAGCTACATTTTAGTGGCTATTCTCCTCTCCGCTCCCAAATAAATTGCCTTGCTTTTGACTTTATATTGTTTAAGTCTCTTCAGTTTCTTAAGATGTTAGACACCTAGCTTAGTGCCCTCCTCAATTTTAAGAAATATTCTCTGTATCCTGCCCCCTAAATTATTTTCTAAAATGTTTTAACCTGATAAATGATGTTTGTAGTGGTCTCCTTGATAGGTTCTTCTGTATTCTTTTTTATTTCTCTTCCTGCTGATAGTATTTTCTCACTTTGCTTCTTACCAAAAATCTTACTAAGTATTTTTATTGCAATTGTTTTACCAAGACATAGTAGGCAACTATATTGCTATATATAATGTACAATATGTACAATAATGTTGTTTGAAGGCAAGTACTCTTTTTATGAATGGGAAATGATGTGTTTTGTAACATTAATAAGTACATATTATTTTCTCAGTAGGGGAATGTTAGGTTTGTTTTCCTCTCTCTTAATAGGACTAATGATCAAACATGAATTATTGGTCTTAAAATTTCCTGTGAAATACCTGAAATTACTTTGTAACTCTTCCTTTTATTCCAAAAGAGGAAACTATATTTAATTCACCACTATCCACTAAAGGACACAGTCTTATTGGGACTATATTCATATAGAAAGAGTATCTGACACTAAAATATGTTGTGTTGACAGCATTCACAGCAAAGGAAGTGGGTCTGTCCTACTTAAATATATACATGCTTAGTCTCCTGGAAGGAAAAGTGAACTGGAAACCAAATGTAGGTCTGGTAATGACTCTGTGCATCTTTTTCCATAGAAGTAAAAGAGTATGCATGTCATAATCATCTGGGAAGCTTTTTCAGAGAAGTACCCAGGTTTCCTGTTTGGAAATTCTGTTAAACTCTGTCTAGATAATCTCTTGAGTTCTTATAGATCATGATATCTTGAAATAATGATTCTGTAAGCCATTTGTTTAGCAAGCAAACCAACAGCTGGTATATGTTATCCTTTATAAAAGTGCATTTGATATGGTTGGTTGATTCTTTTTAGAGCAAGAAAAGTTCTAGGCTAATAGGTGAAAACAAGATAGGAAGAGAAAAATGACCGATCATATTTGTATAGTGTTTGACCATAGTAGGTGCTCAGTAAATATTTCTTTTTTTTTTTTTTTGTCTTTTTCATGACCGGTATGGGTCACAACCCTTGGTGTGGTGTCGCCCACACCGCGCTCAGCCAGTGAGCGCACTGGCCATTCCTTTATAGGATCCGAACCTGCGGCGGGAGCGTTGCTGCGCTCCCAGCGCTGCACTCTCCCGAGTGCGCCACGGGCTCGGTCCAAATATTTCTTAATGAATAAATTTGACATCACTGTCTATCTACCTCCTTAACAGGCTGCTACTCTTTCTCCAGCATGCCACACCCACCTTACTTGCTGGCGTTTCCTAGCATTACACACACTATTAGGATGAGTTCTACAAAATTGGTTTTCAAACTTTCAATTCTTGGGACCCCTCTAAAAACTCTTAAAATTATTGAGGACCCCAAAGAGCTTTCATTTTTGTGGGTTTATTTTTGTTATTTACCATTTTAGAATTTAAAAGAAAAAATTTTACAACACTAGAATACACCAACTATACAATCCATAAATCATCAGAATGATGTCATCATGTGTCATATAGCCTTTGGAAATTTTCACTGTAAACTCAAAGAAAATAAAAAAGCATACTCTACTGGTAGTTTATGTGCCAGCTAGTAGTGACTCTTACATATTCATCAAAGCACAGTTTCTCATCGTTAACGTTATTGATATTTTGTGGTGGATAATTTTGTGCTACTTCTACACATTAGCTGTCTGCAGCTCTCTTTCCCTCTTCACCAATCTCTCAACCAAAAAATGTCTTCAGATATTGTCAAATATAATCTGGGGTTGGATGGGAGGCCAATCTCCCCTGTTTGAGAACCACTCCAATAATGGAGAAGAGAAAACAAACTATTAGCTTGTTACCCGTGGGGCTGGATTACAATTTCATAAGTTTTACATTTCTAAATATGGAAACAGAAACCCAGAGACGGTAATTAATTTGCCCACAGTCACACAGATTTTAAGAGAATCAAAATTCTAATTCCAAAGTAGGTCTTATTTCAAAGTGATGCTCTCAACTACTGTGCTACATGCTATCCATATAACTAAGATAGTGTACAATTGATTAGTTACATAAATTGCCCTAGTTAGTCTTGCAAAAAAAATGGTATTTTGGGGGGGAAATATTTAGATTTAAGATGATTTATAGAATTATCATATTTGCCAATCCAAGAAATATCGGGGCTAACATCACTTCACAAATGTATCATCTGATAAATGTTTCTTTCAGACTGGATTTTAAGGGTATTCAGCACAAGTTGACATTACTGAGAAATTTGGTTTCAATAAATAATATATTAGAAAGATGTGTTTTTATGTTAGCCAAACACAGTGAATGTTCTACTAATTTTCTTTAAGATTAATTCTCATTTTCTAAAATAACTGAATAACCATAACAACTCATTGGACTTATAACCTAATTAGTTTTCTGCTATATGTCACAATTTGGGTCTTTTTTTTTTTTTTTTTTTTTTTTTTTTTTTTTTTTTTTTTTTTATTTTCCAAATTGGGTCTTTTTTTTTTTTTTTATTTTCCAAATTGGGTCTTTTTTTTTTTTTTTATTTTCCAAATTGGGTCTTTTTTTTTTTTTTTATTTTCCAAATTGGGTCTTTTTTTTTTTTTTTATTTTCCAAATTGGGTCTTTTTTTTTTTTTTTATTTTCCAAATTGGGTCTTTTTTTTTTTTTTTGTCTTTTGTCTTTTTGTTCCGTGTCCGGCAACGGATCGCAACCCTCAGTGTTGCCCCCGTACCGGACCAGGGACCGGCAACGGGATTGCAAACCTCGGTGTTGCTCCCACGCCTCGCTCAGCCAGTGAGCGGGAGCCGGTCTGTATGTGGGATCCGAACCCTCGGGCGGCAGCGCTGCCGCGCCTCCTAAGCGGCGCACTATCCAGTGCGCCACTGGGCCGGCCCCACAATTTGGGTCTTTAATCTTAGTGGAGATTATAAAGAATAACATTCTTAATTTTAGAGATTCTGTAAAGTAGAATCTATAGGAAATACATGATATATATATAGATAGATAGATTGATTGTTTCTAATCCTGATGATCATATCAAAATCACTTCTAGAGTTTTTTAAAAATTAAAATTCCTTTGATTTTTCTCCAGAGATGGTTAAATTTGGACTGGGGACTCCAGCATGAGCTTTAAATAAAAACTTTGTAAATTATTGTGATGTATATAGTCAACATTGAGAATCAATGCTAATAGATAGATGATAGAACAACTTTAAAAAAATAAGACAAAGAAATCACTTTTTCTGGTTATAAATGTTTTATTTCTATATACTAATACTTTCACCCATCATATAGACGGTTCTCAAAAGATTGGTGAGCATTCTTATACACTGTTACTGTTAAATATAGGTTGATACTGCCTTTGAAAGTGCAGTTTGGCATTATCTTTAAAATTTTGTGCATATTCTGTGATAGCGTTTACATTTACAAGTCTCTGTCTCTAAGAAATAATTGTATAAGGACCTTGGGATTCATGTTCAAGGGAATGTCTGCAGAGGCATGTATACAGGAATTTGTTACTCCATCATGAGTGTCATAATGAGACAAAAGTTGTGAGACCACTGTTCTAAATTTTGCTATTATAAATATTCTCAAAATAGCAACATTTCCAGAACAAACTATCATGAAACGTTGCTTCGCTCTCAACCCCCAACAGTAGATGATCTATATGGCTGTTTTATTCTGGTTGCATTATTTGAAAACTACTGGCAAAATAATTTGAATAGGGGAGAAAGTTCAACTTTATTTTAATTTTATGGTGTATACTATTTAAAAAATAAAGCCTTAAAAGGAAAGCCAGAGAAGAGAAAATGCCAAGAAATGGTTATGCTATGTAAATAATAAAAAAATGACAAGCATAATTACTTTTCATTAATATTGAAAACTTAGTGTGCTCATTTTAAACATATGAATGCAAATTAAAACGGGTCCAAGTGATAGGCACTTAAGAAGTCAGAATGGGAAGATGACCTGTAAGGTAGTTGTTAAAAATTGAAAGTAAGAGTATTAGTATTATATTTCATTAGGGTTACTGATATGCATGCTTGTGGATGGATGTTGTATACGTGTAAAGAGAGTGAAAATCCTTCAGGCTTTTATAAGAATTGTGAGTTGGCACAAACTTTTAAGTTTACCTGTAAGACAGCACACATTTCAGTTGGGTGGTTACCCAATTTCTTCTTCTTGGCACTTTACCATCTTTACTATTACACATTATTAAATAATAAAGGCAATGCAATGGAAAATAGATTACTCTCAAAATTGCTGATGCTGATTTGGATTTACTTAGAAGGCAAGGAAATGCTCATATTTGGTGATAGGATTCCAAAATGTTGCACATAAACTTTTGATACTAAATATTGAAATCAGCAATATGACAGAGATCTTCTTTTAGGGGTCCAGGGTTTAAGCAAACATTTCCAGATAATATTTCTCAATATTAAAGTTTTGACTCTTGGGCAGAGACTGACTATGTGAATTTCATTCAGATTATGCCAGCTTAAAATCATCCTTGAATTAGGATGCACGTATTTCATGATAGGTTTTATCTAAATGTAAATAGGATATTGAAACAGCAGGGAAATTTTCACAATAGAATTTGCTTTCTTATGGTGCACTATTCTAACTTAATTTTTATAGTAAAAGGTTAGGAAAAAACAAAATCTTGTACATCTATTTATGTAAATAGGATATTGAAACAGCAGGGAAATTTTCACAATAGAATTTGCTTTCTTATGGTGCACTATTCTAACTTAATTTTTATAGTAAAAGGTTAGGAAAAAACAAAATCTTGTACATTTGATGTTCTTGAAAAGAACATCTATTTTATGTTGACTATTTTTATAAGGATCCAGATTTTTCTTTCTAGGTTAGTGCTGTTTTGATAAGTATTATTAAAGTAACCAAGGTTAGGGGGAGGGGGATGAGGAGAGATTAGACAAAGGGCATAAAGAATAATTACGATTTATAACAATATATATGCTAGTAATATTGATTTGATCAACATATCTCAATGTTGAATTCTAAATATTTGTTTAATCAATTTTGATTCAATAAAAATTAAAAAAATAAATAAGTAACAAAGGTATTTCTCCAGCATTTTCCTGTCTCACATCCAGTTCAACACATTTTGCCTAGTAATGTAGATAAAAATTGAACATTGTTTTTATCAGTTGCAGGTAAAAAGAGTTGTCATGCCATTTGTTCAAATTATAGTAACCTTGAGTTTGATATCTGAGTATGAATCATTGCAATAGCCAATGAGTTGTATTTTTGAAACCATTCTTTGGCTGAATGAATCTATCAGACAAAACTTATTCTGACAAGTTTGAGGATTGAATATTTTGTTAAGCATATTATTTAATATTAGAGTAATTTTTCTTTCCATTTAAATATATTTTCCTGTTTAACAGAAAGAATTGAAATATACAAGGGCACTTTAAAAAGTTCGTGGAAAAATAGACTTAAGATAGTACAAATCTTTTTGAAGACTTCTTTTAACTGTGTCTATTAACTGTAGTAATTTTATTAGAGATGATGATAGCTGACTTGTCTATTTAGTCAGGCCTGATGAACTCTAGCTAAGAGAGTGAAAAATAATATCCACACTCTCCTTTTCTGTTGATGTTACAAGAATATCTTTTCACATACTGTTAACAATTTTATATAATGCATTTATGCTAGTAATTTAAAATATCTCCAGTTTGAGGCTTGGAGGAGGTGGTTTATCTGTTTACATGGAATAATCCATATTGATTTATGTCCTTAATTCTGTTACAGTATATTAAGATTCTTGTTTTCTTATATTTGGTCTTATTTGCATTGAAGAAAGCCACATTTATTTTTATTTTAAGATAAATCGAGAAGCCTCATGATCAGATATAAAAACCTTGTTTAATAATCACTGACCTAAGTTCTAAATGAAATTGGAGCATTAGTTTAATTATGTCACTATCACCTCCATCTCTTGACTCCTTTAAATTTCTTTCTTTTTTTTTTTTGAGCAAAACTTGAAACAACTAGAAATACTGTGTAAATTCACTCTGATATCTTGGAACATTTAAATGCCAAAGTAGTCATTCAGGTTTTGATACGATTACAAACCTAACATTTACAGAGTTAAATTGATTTAAAGAGCACTGTTCTCTTCTTTCTTCATTTTCTCCTAACCACTGTTCCACAGTATGTTGGAATTCTTAGGCCTTGTATAATTCTGTATTCTTTCCATTGTCACTTTAAAGCCAAATCCTATTTCCTTATTGTGATCAATTATAGTGGGAGAGTTGAGAAAAAATTAAGAAGAAAGAAAATACAGCATTATTAGAAAGAGCAATAATAAGCTTGAAAATGTTCTAAATAAAAGGTTTTTGTACAAATTTTACACCTTATGCAAATAACATAATGGCCTCGTTGATGTCCTTTGGATTTCCTCCAGGAAATCATTGGCCATGATCAGTAGTTTGTCAGACCTTTTTTAAGTTGCTGAACTGTTTCTTCACAGGAAATCTCATGTAGAATCTCAGTATTAAAATAAGAGATGCTGTGTTTGCAGGGACAGGGGTGGAGGTGGCGTAGGATGTGTCTCTGGTAGGCTAGAGTCTTAACTTAGCTGCCCTCTCCCTCCCCTTAAATAACTTCTAAGGCACAACCCCCTCCCTCTAAGGTATCTCTGGAATACAGTTTGAAAATCGCAGATATTATTCTGAACTTTTTGTCAGTGATGATCCATTTTAGAGATTAAATATTTGGTGAGTTTCTGCATACCCCACCTTCTAAATTCCCCAATAGGTTCATATACAAATGAATGACTCAGGTGAATTGGCAGCACTGGGCTTCCTTGAGGGTTATCTTGTTTTGTTTAGTGTAGATGTTGATCAAATTATTTAAATTTAAACCCCCCAAACCAATGCACATTTGTCTGAGGGTTGGTGATGACCTTGAGTACAGGTTCTATGGCTTGTAGTTTAGAATGTAGTTGAATGGAACCTTAAAGAGGGAATGTCACCTGCTTTATAAGCCCTACAGGTTATTTGTAAGGTATTGGGGCAGTAGCTGCTAATCATGTAAAAGGTGACACATGTTTAAAGTTTTGAAACGTAAGAGTGCATGGATGTTTGGTGTGATAGAAAATGCAACAGGTTTACCTCCTTTAAACCAGAGAAGAATTTGAGAAAGGAGGAGAAAAAGGGTAATAGGACTAAAATTAATTTTAAGCCTGTGGGTAAGAAGTTAGAAACAGGTATAAAAAACTGAAAAACTGAACACAATAAAAGATGAAAATGGGAAACCTAGATATATTTAAATTAGCCTATAAAGTGAATGTCTCCATTATATGTACAACTCTTGTCCCTTCCCATGAATCTTAACGTTTCTCACCGATGTCCTAATATTACTACCTGGTGCTAACCTCTGACTTCATTCTCACCTCACACACTGTCTGTGTGCACACACTTAGGGTTACTCATTCTGTGACAGTATTAAGATTCTTGTTTTCTTATATTTGGTCTTATTTGCCATTCAGATAAGAGAATTGACTGAGTGCTTATTGAGTACATTTATTGAGTACCCACTATATTGCATATGCTGTGCTAAGTATATTTCTGGCATGTTTCTCATTTAGTCCCCACAGTCCTCCTATGACTATATTATCGCATTTTAAACTGATGAGAAAATTGATTCTTGGAATAAATAACAAGCCAAGGGATATGGTAAATAATGGACCAGAGTTTGACTCTTGGTCTGTTTCTTCAGAGATCCATTCTTTTTAGGAAATTATCATCCATTTCTACTTACAGAATAACCCTAAGTGTGTGCACACAGACAGTCTGTGAGGTGAGAATGAAGTCAGAGGTCACAGCACCAGGTAGTAATAGTAGGACATGAGTGAGAAATGTTAAGATTCATGGGAAGGGACAAGAGTTGTACATATAATGGAGACATTCACTTTATAGGCCAATTTAAATATATCTAGGTTTCCCACTTTCATCTTTTACTGTGTTCAGTTTTTCAGTTTATTACCTGTTTCTAACTTGTTACCCATACATTACGGGCTTAAAATTAATTTTAGTCCTATCACCCTTTTTCTTCTCCTTTCTCAAATTCTTCTCTGGTTTAAAGAAGGTAAACCTGTTGCATTTTCTTCTTTACTGTAATGATAATGCATTAAATAAAATAACATTTTCCCCAAAGGACTGTTCCGTTTCCTCATACTAGAAAATTTTGCCTAAGAGAAAGTTTTTACTAATTAATCTATTTGTCATTTTTTTTTTTTTGGACGGTTGGCCAGTACAGGGATCAAACCCTGGACCTTGATGTTATCAGCATGACACTCTAACCAATTGAGCTAAGCAGCCAGCTCCCCTATGTCCTTTTTAAAAACAATCTTACATATCCTAACGTGTATATCCAGTGAAGAGAAAGTTTTTACTAATTAATCTATTTGTCATTTTTTTTTTTTGGACGGTTGGCCAGTACAGGGATCAAACCCTGGACCTTGATGTTATCAGCATGACACTCTAACCAATTGAGCTAAGCAGCCAGCTCCCCTATATGTCCTTTTTTAAAACAATCTTACATATCCTAACATGTATATCCAGTGAAGTATTTAATGAATATTATCCCAAGTAAGTTTGACAGTTTGTACATGTACTGTATCTCCCGACCCCACCCCTCTTCTGGACATAGCCAGTGTATGTTAACATTTTAATTGTTCTGAGAAGCTTAAAGAAATCTAACTTTATTCCAGTTGAAATTTCCCCACACCCCATTTAGAAAGTAGTCTTCTTAACTTATCATTGAACTGGTGTTTGTTGGAGTATACTTTAGAAAATTATATGGAACCATTTAGAACATTACATATTCTGTGGTTTCTTAGCTAGAAAATGCTGTTTCTAATACAGCTGTAACAGAAATGTAATATTTTGTTTGATTTTTTGTTTATTCAAAAGTGGCTAGTCAAGATGTAAGATGGAATTCAAATGGGATCCTGCCATGCTTAAGAATTGGATGTCCTTTTTTAAAACAATCTTACATATCCTAACATGTATATCCAGTGAAGTATTTAATGAATATTATCCCAAGTAAGTTTGACAGTTTGTACATGTACTGTATCTCCCGACCCCACCCCTCTTCTGGACATAGCCAGTGTATGTTAACATTTTAATTGTTCTGAGAAGCTTAAAGAAATCTAACTTTATTCCAGTTGAAATTTCCCCACACCCCATTTAGAAAGTAGTCTTCTTAACTTATCATTGAACTGGTGTTTGTTGGAGTATACTTTAGAAAATTATATGGAACCATTTAGAACATTACATATTCTGTGGTTTCTTAGCTAGAAAATGCTGTTTCTAATACAGCTGTAACAGAAATGTAATATTTTGTTTGATTTTTTGTTTATTCAAAAGTGGCTAGTCAAGATGTAAGATGGAATTCAAATGGGATCCTGCCATGCTTAAGAATTGGTGGAATATTAAACTACTTGAAAAATCATATATTCTCAGTCTTAAATTATATATATATATATATAATTTTTTTTCCCCCTGTCCAGTAAGGGGATTGCAACCCTTGGCATGGCGTTGTCCACACCACAGTCAGCCAGTGAGTGCACCAGCCATCCCTATATAGGATCCAAACCCACGGCCTCGGTGCTACCAGCGCTGCACTCTCCCGAGTGAGCCATGGGGCCGGCCCTTAAATTATATTTTTAAACATGGATTAAGTTGGGAAAGGATATGAATAAATTATTTGGGGATCTTCTTTTGTTTTAAGATAGATTTGTGGTTCTTTGTGAAAATGTTAACTTATTATTTTTAATTTGGTGATATTTTTATTCCTGGGAAGATAGAAGATTGGTTATTGTTTGAGTTTGGTAGTTTTGATGATGAAAAAAAAACCAGTGAACTTATCTCTCCTGAATTGCTGGTATAAGCAATTTATTGAATATACTGAATTTTATTTACTAACAGTAAAATTTTGAAATGTTTTTGTGTAGTTGATTCATTTAGTTCTTGATATAGGGCATTAATTAGCATGTCACATAGAGAAAGAATAAAGAGCATTTGGGCCTTGGAATTATACAGAATTGAATTTGATTTTAAGTATTACCTTGAGTATGTTATTTAATATTTATTCATGTGTTTGTTGAGAAATAACTATATGCTAGGCGCATGGTGGGAGGGTGAGATAGGGAGAAGATATGCCAGTCTTTAAAGAAATCAGAGACTAGTAGCATTCATTCAGCCTCTCTGAATCTGTTCTCTTGTTGGTAGAATTGAGAAGAAAGAACATAAAATGCCTGAGATGATACTTAGAGGAACAGTATATGCTCAATAGGAATTAGGTTATATATTTGTCTGTCATTCATCCTGTTTAATCATAAGACTAATCAGAGACATGAAAATATGAATTAAATTCCTTCCTTGTTCAGGGGCTACAATCCCTTGGGAGATTTAAGTTGCCTAATGTGATTCATTCATTCATTCAAATTTTTGTTGAGCTTCTGTTAAGTTCAGGAATTGTTCTGGTACCTGAAGCACTTACCAAGCTTCTAGAATTTGAGGACCCAGTGCCATTTCCTTGTGCTGTTTGCTCTTGGTTTTAATTTTTGACTAAGCATGACAACAGTTTGTCAAAACTCCACAAAAATTACTTGTATTAGCCTAATGAAAATACTTGCTGTCTTTTAAAGGAACAAATCTGTAATTTGGGACAACAGCCACCATCTAGAGCAGGGGTCTGCAAACTTTTTTTGTAAAAGGCCATATATTCTAGACTTTATGGGCTTTACTGTGTCTGTTGCAGTTACTCAGCTCTGCCATTATAATGTGAAAGTAGTTGTCTTACTACATAAATGAATGAGTATGGCTGTGTTCCAGTAAAACTTTGCTATGGACACTGAAATCTGAATTTTTTATAATTCTCATATTACAAAATATTCTTTTTGTTTTGAATTTTAAAATTTTCATTCACTTAAAAATGTAAAAGTTATGCCTAGATCACAGGCTGCACAAAAAATAGGTGACCAAACAGATTTGGCCCATGGGCCATAGTTTGCTGACCCCTGATCTAGGGCATAATCTCTGGACTTGCTATAGTTGTTGGATAATAATTGCCAGGCATTTAGGTGAATGGTCCTTTTTAGCAGGAACTGTGTATGTCAAGGTTTGTGTTCTGCCACTTTTTTCTCATCCGAGCTTTCTCTTATAGACCAAGTATGTAAGAGTAGTAGAAAACTAATAGGAAAAACTACTTAAGGTGATTTTTTTATTGTTTTCCCTATCCACTTTTTTATTGTTTTCCCTGTCCAGTTAAGAATTTGAAGGGCATCTTGTAAAGGCTAATTACTCTCAGATTTCTCATCCATCTCAAGTCAAATACTGTAAATGTGAATTTTAGATAATATGCAAAAGGTCTTCTGTACTTAGAATTTTAAAAATTTGCACAATAGGAAATTTTATCTTTTAAACAAATTGTATGTAAATAACTACATTTACATCTCATGATCACTGAACACTATTTAATTGGCCTTGAAAATAAAAATGACTTTTATACTGACTATAATAATTTTTTATGTTAAAACTGTAATTTACAATTCTCTTAACTTGCTTTCTATAGACACCAGAGAAGAAACAATCGGAATCATCCAGGGGAAGAAAGCGAAAAGCAGAAAATCAGAATGAAAGTAGTCAGGGTAAGCAAAGCAACATCTTCCTTCAGAGCCCTGTAGGCATTTACTTTTAGTTGTTCTGATTTTTAATCAATTAATATTCTAATTGAAAAGTAATTTCTTCTTATTTTTTCTCATTCATGTTTTTGTGAATTCTATAGTTTATAATTTTATAGTTTATGCATTAATAATAGTTTAGCAATGTATTTTGCATTAGAAATAAAAATATGAAATTCCAGTCTTTTTGTACCACACAAAGTTAATGTATGGTTACTGTTTTTAGAGTTTTTGATGCTTGTTTTTTTATTTGGGTCCTAGAAAGACAAATGTGTCCAACTCTTGCTAGCACTAACTTATCACCTCTCATTTTTCATTCTTCATATGAATTATGGTATTTAAAGGGTTCTTGTTTTTAAATAAAAACTTTAAATCTCAATTTAAAACAAGTACCCAAACTTACTCCTCCCTTTTATTTTAAAAAAGAAAAAGTATATATGAAAATAAAGAGAGACTGTAATTAAAGCACCATCTTTTTTTTCATACCTATTCTTGCATATCTACTTTTTGTGACGTGAGCTAAGAAAACTATTTTTCTTACACTACAGAATCTCTTGTAATGGAGAGCAAAATAGTGTTGTCAATTAATTTGAGCACTCAAAATTAAATACAATAAATTGGGCTATTAAATCATGTATAATGATGATTTTGTACCTAACGTTACATGTGTTGGAGCCAGTCTTTAGTCATAAGATCGAGGGCTGGGAACCCATGGCTTACTGGTTTATGTATGGCGCTAGAATCAAGGAATTTATTTGCAGCAGCTGTCTTTGCGGAAGGAAGGGATTAAGTCATTTAAGGGCCTTTTCTCTAGTTGTGTATCTGAATTTGCACTGGGCTACTTTTTAGTCTTAGTGTAGTTTCTCCACGTTGTGGTTAGTGGACTTGGAGTCTTATTTATTGTAGGAATATATTAAGTATGGTTTCAACTGCAGATAAAAAAAACCTCAAAGGGTAAGCCCCAAAAGAGAGTGGGACTTCTGGGTTAATTGATCCAACCTGTCTTAAGGACCCATTTTTTTCTGTTTGTGGTCTGCCAGCCACAGAATTATCTGATTTTCTCCTGATTTTAGGGTGGTTGCCTAAGTTGAATTTACTTGTTTCATCTTCCTCACTCACATTTGCTTTAGAGAGAGAGGTTAGCTTTGTGTGTGCGTGTGCATGCACGCGCGTGCATGTGTTTTCCCCTTCCTCCTCCTTTGGAGTGAGCTTCTTCAAGTCCAGAGCAAAACTCTCCTGTCCTCTTACTGACTAGATTAAGTCATATATCCATTTCAAAACCAGTTATGTCCAACAGAGGTACTATTGCCCTTACAAAAGTCAGACCCATCTCTGAAACTGAACATAGGGTAAAGTTCCTGTGAAAAATATAGGCTGTGTGGAGAAGGGAGGTTACCTGAATGGAATTGGAATTCTGATAGGAAAGGGAGAAGGGGAACTGGGAAGTCAGCTTTCCCTGAAATTACATGTGTTATACAGGGAAAGGGGTGTTAACAGAACAAACTTTGGGTTCAATTAAGGAAAAAGAATTGGAGAAATAGATTCTAGGTAGGCAAAACATCAAAAACATCTTTGTCTTCATTAAAAATTAGCATTCTTCAGAATCATTTTAGACAGAAGGGAAATTATTTTAGACAGAAAGGAAGCTACCTTGGTTAAAACCTTTACATTCCTTTCTGACCTCTAAATAAATCTGTACAAAACTATTGTTCAGAATTTCTAGGTAGGATTTGTAGTCCAAAACCTTGTTTAGTTTTTAAAAAATCCTCCTACTTTTTGTTCCGAGAAGGAATTTAAGGTTATTAAACTTTTAAATATATTGTTTGTTCATCTCAGTAATGCCTGGCACATAGTAACCACTTAAGAAATATTTGTTGTATAAATAAATGAATGCACGAATATAAGTCCATATTGAATTGATAAATGTATATATGTTTATATTATGCAAAGCTTTAGACTGTGATATCATTAGTTTTTTCATTGTAACTTGAAGAACTCATGTATTCTATATAGTTGCAATCAAGGATGGATGCCTCCACCCCCAAAAACGCATCTCTAAACACTGTATTTCTTAGCAAGTTCTTAATTCGATATTTATAAAGCTAATGAAGCCTCCATTTCAGAACAAGACATTAAATTAAAAAAAAGTGTGAGCTGTAATGACTGGTTTCACAGTATCAATATGGCAATTAATATAAGAACAGCATTCAAAATCTATTTTATTACAACATATCCTGTTAATTTGGAAATGCTTTTGAGAAAATCAAAACACGTTTAACAAAATAAGTTTCATATTGAAGCATGTTTTTGTCAGTTTGACAGGGATTATGTTATGGTTTGTATTAACCAAAGCTTTTTTCTTATTCACAAGTGTGAATTAGATTGTTAGTTATGCAATTGCCACTTGTCTTTTTTATTCATTGATTTGATTTTCTTAAATTAGCAGCCATTAAGCGATATTAATAATGTACTTTTAAAACAAGAGATCCCTTAATGTAATCTATTTCTCTAGTCTCCAATAATTGGAGACTTTAAAAAATTATATTTTTATTGAAATGTCATTTGATTTTTGGAATTCTGAAATTGTTATCTTCTGGGACTCAATATTCTTTTTATGTCCATTACTACCCTACTAAAATATCATATACTTTTTTATTAAATACATGATTTTTATGTGCATTAGGGAAATTAAGTTTGACACATTCTCTTTTTGATATAAATATATGATAAATAGTCATGACTGACTTTAAATCCATAAAATTTTTTACTTTTATATTTTAGGAAAAAGTATTGGGGGTCGTGGACACAAAATTAGCGACTATTTTGAAGTAAGTTCATTGAGGTTTATTCTACAATTCCTAATTCAATATGATTCTGCTGTGAGCTGAAATGATTTCTTTGAAGCACAAGGTTAACTTTTGATTATCTACTTGATTAGAGCAGAACTTTAGTACTTTGTGGTATCCTTTCTTTCTAAGAACATTAAAATTTACTTTTATATTGGTATGGCACATCATAATTTTCAACGTACTTTCTCACGTATTTGCTTATAACAAAGTAGTTAGGCCAAGTAGTCATTAGTGTTTCTGTCTCACAGACAATGAAACAGAGGACCAGAGATGTAAAGTAGCCTATGTAAAGGCAAATTCTAAATGCAAGAGCAAAGAGCAGAACTTGAAGTCTACCAGCCCTCTAGTTCAGAATTCTCTCTGCTAATAGAATAGGTTCAATCATACTGCAGCACCAGTTGAGCCCTGTGGATAAGGATTCAATAATTGATAGAGATGTGAATTTAAGAGTCCCTGAAAACAATAAAGAGTGGTAAATTTAGGCTCTTACCAAATCTGCTGCTTCCTTGTTTCTATGTAGAACCACTTTTGGCTACCACTTTTACTTTAGAAAACATTAGATTGTTTGTTTGTTCATTCACTCATTTCTTTTGGCAGCTGGCCAGTACAGAGATCCAAATCTCTGACCTTAGTGTTATGAAGTTGCGCTCTAATCAACTGAGCTAACTGGCCAGCCCTAATGTTATTATTTAAACAACAAACACAATCTACTCCAGTGAAAAATGTTTATATTTACTTGAGAGTGAAAGCAGAATTGGCTGACTAGGGGAAGGGCTGAATTAAAAAAAATTTTTTTTAATCCTCCAAGCTTGCTTTCTTGGGTTTACAGAATCTAAAGTAAAACTGTTGCTGACCAGGAGATACCAATGTTTTTAGTTGAGATCAGTCACTCATTGTTAATATCATTAAGAACCTTTGCCAAAGGAAGGATTAGTTCAAATAAACAAATGTCTCTTCAATGCCTACTGTGTGCCAGGCGTTATGCTAGGCACTTATAGATAAAATAAATGAGATGGAATTCCTAGATTGTGGGAAATGGTTTAATGAATACACTTAAGAAGTCCTCATCTTGGCAGTTCATGTTAAAGTTAAGTGAGTAATTAAACAAAGAGTGATGAAGTGGACAATAAACTACACCCCCCAGAGGTAGCAGCAAATTTTCTTCTTCTCCCATCCTTGGTACAGAAACATGAGATAGTAGAAACGGTAGCTATGGAACAGATTAATTGGCTTCTCTTCATATGCAGCTGGATCATGTGCTTTGTGAGAACTGATTTTTTGAAGATTTTGTGCTGTTAGAGAGAAGGGACTTGTTGTATGTAGTTCTCCTATAGAAAGCCATGAACATTTGGATATTTAACAGATCTTGAGAATAATGGTTCTATTTTAAGATAGTTGATTATATTCACTAACATCTGTATGTAAACATTTTTAAGTTTCTTGGAACTAGGGACCATATCGGTTCAAGAAACATTTATAGGAGAACTGTGCTGAGATTTGGGGGGAAAACAAAATGTGTCCATTGCTTTGAGGGAATTTATTTGTCTTTGGGTTGACCATAATTAATTGTAGTCAGAATGTAGAGTAATAAGGATCTTTATAAGACATAGTCTTGTCATGTTCTTATGATCAGTGTTCTCTTGTTAGTCTTTTAGGACTTGGCTGTAACCTTAGTTTTGCTTTTTCTGGACCCATTTAAATAACTACTTGGTTTAATTTAAAGTAAGATATATTTAAATTAATTCTTAATGCCATGTCTAAAATAACAGCTATGTAAACCTGCTTTAATAAATAGTGATATTTCCTTTTTCTTTTTCTCAGTACCAAGGTGGGAATGGTTCAAGTCCAGTAAGAGGCATACCTCCTGCAATCCGTTCTCCTCAAAATTCACATTCACATTCCACTCCTTCCTCCTCTGTAAGTTTTTATCTTTCAAGTTTTTCATGTATACTCTTTGTGTAACAGGTTGCTGGAAAACTTTTATAATTTGTTGTTTTTATTGAGAACTAGTGTTTATCATTTTAAAAAGTAATTTTTGTGAGGTGAGTTGAATCCTTTTTAATGACCTGATGCTGTTAGAACTTTATTTCTGAAAGTGAACTTCTTAAAGATTTTCTGAATTAATTATATCGAAGAAGTATGTTTCTGTGAAGTAATGCTGTTGAGCCTGTGGGACTAAAATGAATACTCTTTTACCAGTCCATATTCAGTTATTAATTTCTAATTTCTAACTATCTTATTAATTAAATTTCTTAACCACTAAAATGATAGCATAATTTCTTTCTGGGAATTCTTAAGAAAAAGTCAAGCTGTCCAGTTCAGCATAGGAGGAGGATCTTGGAACTAAAAATTATCTTACAACATTTTGGTTTGTTTCTAACATTTTAAGATGTAGTTCCCTGAGCCGGCCCGGTGGCGCACTGGAGAGTGCGCCGCTTGGGAGCGTGGCGGCGCTCCCGCGGAGGGTTCGGATCCCATGTGGAGACCGGTTCCCGCTCACTGGCTGAGCGTGGTGCAGGCGCAACACCGAGGGTTGCGATCCCGTTGCCGGTCCCTGGTACGGGCGCGACACTGAGGGTTGCGATCCCATTACCGGTCAGTAAAAAAGACAAAAAGGAAAAAAAAAAAGATGTAGTTCCCTGCTGCTCTCTTTTTTTGTTTTAACCCTCCTTCAACTCACAAGGATATAGTTCTTTTGTATGCATTGTTTTGCATATTGGATTTCATTTTTTATTTACTTTGATTTTGTGGAAGTTTAGTGTCCAGCCAGAAAAACAATATTGGTTTTCAGGAATTAAAGATTTTTAAAAATCAGAATTTCACTTATTTACTCAAGTATGCTGTTTTTATTTCCTATGTCCCTTCTAGTCCTTATCTGTAATCATACTTCATTATGTCATGCTCATTTTATACCTTGGGACTCATCAAATTGCCATGTATGAAGTACTTGTGTACAACGACTCAACAGTAACTATAAGTAAAGAGTTATAGTTGATATACTCTTGTCACCTGCTGTTTTCAATTAGTGTATATTTATACCAGTGACAACATTAAACCATGAAACTCGTTAATGAATTGATAATCAACTACATATGGGCATGTGTTATTGTCCCAAGTACTAAGAATTCTGTAT
Source organism: Galeopterus variegatus (assembly GCF_000696425.1). Classification (NCBI taxonomy): domain Eukaryota; kingdom Metazoa; phylum Chordata; class Mammalia; order Dermoptera; family Cynocephalidae; genus Galeopterus; species Galeopterus variegatus. The sequence continues at coordinate 48,992 of NW_007726322.1, forward strand.
TAAGATATTTTTATTTTTACTTTTTGAAACATCATAGTCTTTTTAATATTTTTATTTCAGAATAATTTATTTGTCTTTTTTTTGTTTAACAATACAAAAGCATTAAGATTAAGCTCCTTGAAGGCAGGAAATGGTTGTATCTCTCACTGGGTCTTATGTAGGAGGGTACTTAATGAATGCTTGTTGGATAAATGATTAAAGTTTTAAAAGTCAGTTATGTTTCAATTTAGATATTACCCCGATAAAAACTTCTTCAGAAAGTAAAAATTTCTTCAAAAATGTGAAGTAGTTATTGCTAAGTAGAAACCTGCTTTTTTTCCCTTGCTAAGACAAAATTTTTAATATATATTTTTTTAGGTTCGACCGAACAGCCCTTCTCCTACTGCATTAGCTTTTGGGGACCACCCTGTTGTACAACCAAAGCAGTTATCTTTTAAAATTACTCAGGTAAATAATAATTAATTTTTCTTCTATGACTTCTAAGAAACCAGTGGTCACCTTATGTCAAGAAAGCTAATTTACTGAAAAAACAAAACCCAAAATTTATAGAGGAGGGGGTAAGAAATTGAAACACCCAATATACTCTCAGCTTGTCCTTTATTACACACTGGCAAATATGTACATGTGTTTAGCAAGTCAAATAATCAGAACAGTTGTAACGTTGAAGACCGCTTGCACATAACTGATGTCTTTGTGAGGCTGCTATACTTGTTATAAGTGGACATTAAAGTAGTTCATTTGTGTGTCTGTATTTATGTATATACATATATGCAGCAAATTCAAAAAACGGTTTGAAAATTGAATTATTTGGGTACTTTTTACACTTATTTCATGAATTTTGAGTACTAGGTTTTTTCATTTTAATTTTTTACATGTGACAGTTTCTGGATAACACTTTCTCAGACTGGGGATTTGGAGAGTAGATCCTGTTGCTTGACCACCTCCGCTCCTTTATTTATTTCTATTAGACTTTATTTGTGGGGCCGTGTTCAAACCATGCATCAAACCGTCTTTCTTTGGATGATCCTGAGGCTAGGATTATGAGTACATTCCTTTCAGTGAATGAGCAGCGTATGAAAGGCTTTGCTGTATGAGATGTTTGTCATAGGACACAAAATTTTAGTTAGGAGGAATAAGTTCAAGGGATCTATTGTACATCATGGTGAATACAGTTAAAAACTATATATTATATATACATATAAAAATTGCTGAGAGTAGATTTTAAGTGTTCTCAGCACACCAAAAAAAAAAAAAAAAAGGTAAGTATGTGTGAAGTAGCTTGATTTAGCCATTCCACAGTATATCAGAATATCATGTTGTACACCATAAATATGTGTAATTTTTACTTGTCAATTGAAAAAATAATTTAAAAAAAGGTTTTGCAAACTTAAAATCAACTAAGTGATATATAGCACAAAACAGTGGATATATTCAGTTTTAGTGAGGAACATCAATACTCTAAATAATTAATCTGTTAACGTATTTCTTTGTGAGTTTGTAGCATTTATACTTCTGAAATTAATAAAGCTTAAAAGTGCACTAAGACTTTTTGGGATACTCTTTACATACACACAGATTCATGTATTTTTCCATTTTTTTTGAAGTCAGTAAAAGTCTAGTTTTATATTTGCATGCAATAATATATATAATGGAGATAATAAAATAGCTTTCTTTCATTTAGACTGATCTCACAATGCTCAAATTAGCAGCATTAGAAACTAATAAAAACCAGGACCTGGAAAAGAAGGAAGGTCGTATAGATGATTTGCTCAGGGTAAGTAGTAAGTCACAGAGGGGAAAAAATTGAGTCGATTATTTAGCAGCAGTGAAACTGTTGAGAAAATACTTAGCGCTGTAAAGAAAATTCTATAGCTGGAAAAAATTAAGCTTTTTCTGGTAGTGTAAATACATGACTGAAATTACCAACTTTAGAATGAAAATATGTTATTAGCTCTTCAAATGTGAATTGAGAAACAGTTGGAGAAATAGAAGTTTATAAAATTTATTTTTATATGACAGCTATCATAGGGGAGATATTCATTTCATGTTAGTTTAAAGTTAATTGATTTTCTTATATGCCTAACTGACATCTCATACTAAACAGGGTGAAGTGACTGCTACAGTCCTGTGGTATTTTTAATAATAACTTTATTAAAAAATACATCTAAAAGTGTACTTACAATGTGAGTGAGATATAAAGCAGTAGTTCTTACCCCTTGCTGCTCATTGGAGTCACAGGATGGAAAAGTTGGAAGTACTATTGCCCGAGCTCCACTTTGAAGTGTTCTGATCAAATTGATGTGTTGTAGGGCTTGGGCACTGGTAGTTTTAAAAGCTCCTCTGGACTATTCTAATTTAAGTCAGCATTGAGACCTGTTGGTATGGAAACTCAATAAAACCAACACCTGTTATCATATTTTTACTAGTACCTTTGAAACATTCAGTGTCTTTCCTGATCCCATGTATTTACACACTCATCCCTTTACTGTTAGCCACTATTCTAAGTTTTGTATTTATCATGCCTCTGTATTTCTTTATGGCTGTGTTAAATATGTGTACACATTCTTAACAATATTTTGTTTGTTTTTGAACTTTAAGTGAAATTATCTTATATGAACCCTTTTGATCTGCTTGTTTTCACTGAACATTATATATGGGAGAGTCATCCACATATAGGTATAAATGCAGTTTGTTCATTTCACAGCTATGTGGTATATGAATATACCATAATTTATGTGTTTTTCTGCTTTTAGTTGACATTTTGTTTCCACTTTTTCTAATGTAAATGGTTCTGCTAACATTCTTATACATGTCTTCTAGAGCAAATGTGCAAGAATTTCTCTATAGTATATGCTTACGAAAGACATGGCCGTTGTACAGGGCATGCACATCTTCCACTTTACTTTATAATACAGTATCACATTTTTCCTAAAGTGGTTGGATCAATTTGTACTCCCAGCTGCAGTGGGCCAAAAAGAATCCTGTTGTTCCGGGACTGGCCACGGAATCGCAACCCTCGGTGTTGCGCCCGCACCTCGCTCAGCCAGTGAGCGGCCGGTCTGTATGTGGGATCCGAACCCTCGGCGGGAGCGCTACCGCGCTCCTAAGCGGCGCACTGTAGCAGTGCGCCACCGGGCCGGCCCTATATATATATTTTTCTGTCCGTTTTTGTGACCGCGCTCAGCCAGTGAGCGCACCCAGCCAGTGAGCGCACCGGCCATCCCTATATAGGATCCGAACCCGCTGCAGGAGCTCCGCTGCGCTCCCAGTGCTGCACTCTCCCGAGTGAGGCACGGGGTCGGCCCATAAGAAAAAGAAATTTTTTTTTGTCCTTTTTGAGATTGGCTGCACCGCACTCAGCCAGTGAGCGCTGTGAGCACACCGGCCATCCCTATATAGGATCCGAACCCGCGGCGGGAGCGCTGCTGCGCTCCTAGCGTCACACTCTCCTGAGTGCGCCACGGGCTCAGCCCAGAAGATATTTTTAAAAATTGTTTCTTTTTGGCGGATCAGATAGATGTAACATGGTGTCCTGGCTTTATTATGCATTCCTTATTTACTAATTGGTTTTGAGTGTTTTTTAAAATATTCATTAACCGTTTGTGTTTCTTCTGTGAAATAACTGGTTGTGGTTTTTGCCCACTTTTCTTATTGGGTTGTTTGTCTTTTTCTTATCGATGCCAGTTTTTGTTGGTCATTTGTGTTGATCTTCTTCCAGTTTGCGAGTTGTCTTTTCATTTCTTTATGCTGTCTTTTGATAATTAGATTTATTTTTAATTTCTATATAATTTAATATGTCTTTTAGTTTATAGCTTATGTTTTGCTTTTACTAAATTATTATCAAAGATATACCAAAAGAACTAATTATTTTAACTCTATGATTGTAAAGATGCTTTTCTCTGTGTTCTTTTAAAAGTTTTATAGTCTGGTCTTTCAATATAAGTCAGTCTCTTTGGAATTGGTTTTTGGGTGTGGCAGGAAGTAGGGTTTAATTTTAACTTCTTTCAATGTGGATAACCAATTTTCCAGCCCCATTTAATTAAAAGTCCATTTTTTATTTCCTTCAGTGACTGACTGGTATGGAGAACCAAACCCTTGACCTTGGTGTTACAAGGCTGTGGTCTAATCAAATGAGCTAACAGGCCAGCTTAAAAGTCCATTCTTATACTACCAGCTCTATCATAAAGTCTTGTTTCCATATACAAGTGGATCTACTTCTATGTTCTGTATTATGTTCTATTTGTATATTTCTACACTGGTAGGTTCCGTACCATCTTTTATCATTTAACAGCTGTCTTTGACTGTTAGTTACAGAGAGCATAAACAATAGTACTTCATATTTGTTTTGTTTTGGTTTTTGGTGGCTGGCCAATAAACACCACCACTTTAAATGAGATAGAAGTTTATTTTTTGAGAAGATGAGAAATGGACAGCCCAATATGGTTGCTCCACAGTGTCATATGGGACATTGGCTCCCTCATTTTGACTACTTTCCCATCCTTAGTGCATGGTTTTCATCTTGAAGGTTGCATCACGGTCCAAAGTATGTATTAGAGTCACAGTTATGATATCTGTGTCCTCAGCAGAAAGCAGGAAGAGAAGGGGAAGAACAAAAAGTGCAACAATTCTGTGTGCAGCCTTCTGGAACATCCCATTGAACAACTTCTGCTTACTTCTCATTGACCATCCTTAGCTGCAAGGGAAGCTGGGAAATGTGTTCTTCTAGCTGGGTATATATCAATGCAGAATTGAAAACATGGGATTTCCATTATTAAGGAAGAAGGGGTTTTTGCTGATCATAATTACATCCTGATATATAGTTGAACAAATAAATACTCCCTCCTTCATTTTGGCCATTAATGGACCTTTATATTCTTAGAGAGATTTTATTTTTTAATTTTTTTTTAGCATATTCATTGTTACAAATCATACTTATTCTTTATGCGCCTTATCCAATCTCTCCCCTTCCTCCTTCCTCCATCACCTTCCCTTTCCCCTTCTCCCCCCTCGTCCCCCCTCCCCCCTGTAATAACCATAGATTTGTTCTCTCCATCTGGTAGAATAACTGTTCCTCTGTTGATTTGTTGTCCAGATGATCTGTCCTGTACTGAGACAGGTGTGATCAAGTCCTCCCCTCTTACTGTAAATCAGATGCTTTTTCTGTTACTCTGGAGTGTGCTTTGTGGAGAAAGAAGACATTTTTTTTTCTTCCTCTTTTCTTTTTGGTCTCCGGTGGTGCCTCTCCTTGTGTCAGTGCAGTTGAGAGTCTGGTGTGCCATCTGCATGGTGGCTGTGACTGCTGCTATGGAAACTATAGCCCCTTTTGTGGAAGCCTTGGCAATTGCAGTGGCTTTGGTGGGCTACCCATGTGCAAATGGTGTTTTTGGTGTGCTCTTTAGCTGGTTGTGGCTGTGTTTGGCTTCCCCCAGCTCCATGTCTCAGGAGCCTGATGGGGCCTGGGGCAGTGGTGGCAGCTTGCCTTGTTGCTTCTGGGTTCAGCTTTCCCTGGCTCCAGTCTTAGAGAAATTTTAGAATTAGTTTTTCAAGTTACACACATACACACACATTTTGTTGGCGTTTCGTTTGAGTTGAACCTAATAATGAGGGTCTGTTGGTGCTGAATTTCATTTCCTCTCCCTTGAAAAACAATTTTATTGGGTTTATAAATTTAGGTTAGCAGTTATTGTCTCCCAGCACTTTCAAGATATTAAGCCATTGTCTTTTGGCTTCCACCATGACTGGTCTGGACCTGTGGCTCCCCAAGTATGATCCCCAGACCAGAAGCATCAGTGTTACTGGAGGACTTGTTAGAAATGGAAAATTTCAGCTGTTCCCTAGACCTACTGACTCAGAAACTCGGGAGGGTGGGTCCTAGCAGTCTATGTTCTCACCAGCCCTCCAGGTTATTCTCTTGCCACTATACTAGACTAATCCAACTCATCTCCTGAGGATAAGGAAAGGCCATCTTCCCCATTTGGCTGCCTACAAAGTGAATAGAATTGGTATCTTTTTGTCAATTATTGGATGGGTAACTTAGAGTGTCATTCACAAGTTTAATGGAGAAAATTTTTTATTAGTTACATGAGATAGAAGAAAACATTTATTTTTAAGTGTTAGAAACTTTATGTATCATATTTCAGTTATGTTAAACTAAGTGAAGTAGATGGTGTTGTCCCTATTTAGAAATAAGAGAAATGAACTTATGTTCAGATAACTTACTTAATTCTAAGGTTATATACCTTAGATTGTGGATTTGAACATGTGGAGTATGGGTACAAATTCCACGTACTTTCCACTACACAGTTAAGTAACATTTAACAGTATTATCTCATAAAGTAGGCTTGTTTTTTTGTTTGTATGTTTTTTAAGTATCATACTCAAATATCTAATTTTATTAATCCTGTCTATATATAATTTATTTGGAACATTAAAATACTCCTAAGCTCTTCATAAACACAAAGTTTAGACCTTTTGCATTTTCTGCTTATGTTGTAGGCTAACTGTGATCTCAGACGGCAAATAGATGAACAACAAAAATTACTTGAAAAATACAAAGAACGATTAAATAAGTGCATATCAATGAGCAAGAAACTTCTTATTGAAAAGGTAAGTTAAAAGTTCAGTAAATTTTTCCTTTTCTTTAACTAGCCCCTTTGCCTTACATGCTTTTAAAATTTAAGTGAATCCAATTGGATGATGATTTTTTTCTCCTTTTTTCAGAGTACGCAAGAAAAACTGTCAAGCAGAGAGAAGAGTATGCAAGATAGATTACGCCTTGGACACTTTACAACAGTTAGACATGGCGCTTCATTTACTGAGCAATGGACGGATGGTTTTGCATTTCAGAATCTTGTGAAGTTAGTCATTTTTACATTGAAAAAAATTTAGTATTTGGATTTTCATTACTTTAAAAGATTAAATTTGGAGTTATGTTCTTCATCTCCTTACTACTCTTTGAAATCATAGAATTTAATGCATTGAATATGAAACATTAAACATGAAATATTACAATTTTAGCTTTAGCAGCCTTCTTGATTAATTAGCATTCATCTGTAGAGTGTAATATATTATTCTAAATCTGACTTTCCAAAAAATAAACTGACTTTGTAGCTTTATAGATGATATTTTGGAAGGAAAATTGTTGAAAACTTAATTTTCATTGGAAGATTTGTGTGTGCGTGTGTGTGTGTGTGTGTGTGTGTCTCCTGGAATTTTTCTTATTTTTTCCCATTCCTCAATTCTTAAGTGTTAATATTTCAACACTTGCTTGCTAAGGAAAGAACTTTGCTCCTTTGCCTCACATACAGTAGCTTATAAGTTAGTTGATTGAACATGTTGCTTTAGCATTTGTGTTTTAAACTGTAAAACAAAGATATCATTGTTACCATATTTTCTTGAGTTCAGATGGTAGTAAGTAAGGATAGGTTGGCTGTTTATGTGGTAAGGAGTCAGGAGCTATGCTGCTCCTTTTTTGGCTGGAAAATTTGTAAAAATCTGAAAAGCCAGAGTAGTGCTAGCATCTATATTAGCTTTCCCAGAGTCGATCCAGTTTCAGGAAATGGAGGCAAAGCCTTATTTCACATGGTGTTACGTCAACATTGCTGTTTCAAACACTGGTTCCTGGGTCTTGTCATAGAATGGCTGTCTCTTTCAGCAGATTTATTCAGCTTTTGTTCAGCACAGCTATGCCAGGTACACCACAGTGAAGGACAGTGTCCTTGTGATGCTAGAGAGTTTGGGTTTTAATTCTGTGGATAATGTGAGCTATTAAAAGTTTATATGTAGTATGTATGATCAGAATTGAGTTGTAGAATGATAACTGATGATAGTGTGGAAATAATATTGCAAAGAGGAGAAATTGTTGACAGTTAAGATGGAGAAATACCCAGATGAAAGGTGATTAAAGCTCAAGCTAAAATATTAACATTAGAAGTGGAGAGGAGGAAGCCGGAGATAGATTTGAGACAGAGACCATAATTTTTCAGTGTTTTATGAGCGAGAACCTCTGCCACTAAGCCCAGATCTGCAGTTGTCCTGTAATAAATAAAAGAGAGGGTTAAATAATTAATATGCATGGTCTAAAATATAAATTCTGCCAGTAGTTACAATTTCTCATTGAACTTGCAGAAAACAAACTTACTTGCATGTCTTGACTATGACTAATAAGCATTTATTGAATACCTACTGTGTGTTGTTATATATACATATTTTATATTGAGCTGTTTATAATCAGTGATATAATCCAGAGTGGTTAGAGAATGAGATGGAAAATTAATAAATAAAAATTAATATTAATAATCTCTACACTGTATGGTTTTTTTGAATTATCATGTATTAGCTATCTATAATTCCAGTAATTCTTTACTTTCCATTAGGATTTTAATCTTTAGGGTCATTGCTATTTATTTGCATTTATAGCGTCTTGATTGTGTTCTAAACTAGCTTTAAAGTTTACTTAATAATTGAAATTATTTTTTCCTACTTTCAAATGAAAACTAAAGTTTTGTTCTTGGTTTGGTTTTCTTGAGATTTTTATCTATCCTTTTGCTCTTCTACCTAGGTCCTTGATTCTTCACTCCTATCATATTCTGGTACTCACTAGAACCATAGGGGAAGTAACACATGTAAGGCCAATTCTGCATTAGCAGAGTAGGAGTTCTGTAGTTCTGGTTTCAATGGTGGGAGTAGGGGGGTGGGAATGAAACATTTGGCTTGGTTTAAAATCTAAATATCATAACCATGTAAGGTTTTAAAATTGTTTCTCGGCATGGTGAGGTAACCTAGAAAGGAACATGATTACTATTAGAACAAGCTTAAGGTATTATATGATGCAAGGGTTTAAAAAGGTGTCACTGTTACCTACTTAATGCTCTAGTCAGACTGCTAAATCTCCAACTTATATTTTTGTAATAGACATAATATCTAATTAGTTTTTAGAATTAGTGTGCTATTTGCAAAATTGTAAGTTCTTGAATTGGAAGCATTAATAATTTTCTTAATTGCCCATTTTTCGAAGCTATGAGAATTTTTTTTGCTTTTTCTGTTTCTTTTCTTTAAATTGTTAAAGTCCTTTTTTTCACCCTAAATTTCTTATATTAAGGTCAACTTTTATTTCATTTCAAACTATCAACTGCCCATTTCCCAAATTTCTTTTTTTTTGTCCTTTTTGAGACCGGCTGCACCGTGCTCAGCCAGTGAGCGCACCGGCCATCCCTATATAGGATCTGAACCCGTGGCGGGAGCGCTGCTGCGCTCCCAGCGCCGCACTCTCCCGAGTGCACCACGGGCTCAGCCCCCAAATTTCTTTTTAACAGAGGTAAATTTAGAAAATAACACTTTTCATATTAAATTCCTATTTGCCTTTTTGTAAACTTGTCTGCAAATACTATGGATGTGATGTGGTGCATGTAAAACACCTCATAATAAACTGTTCTTTTTGGTTTTTTTTAGCTTATTCATTTATGTCATCCAGTAGATATTTATTGAGCATCTGGTATATGTTGATTACTGTGCTAAGTACTAGGGATATGATAGGCTATAAATAGATATGGTCTCTGTCCTTATGGGGTGATGTGGTCTAACCAGATACATTCCAATGAGTGGCAACCAGATACATTCCAATGAGTGGCAAGGTACAAGGTACCGTGAGATTATATGACAATACACTTTTCTCTAGTCCAGGGATTTGGGGAACACATCACGTAAAAGTGATTGTTTGAAATGAGACCTGAAGGATGAGTACAAATTGGTTCACAAGAGTGGGACCAAAAGGTTACAAATTTATATGATTTTTCATGTTTTTTAATCTATTTTTTTATTCTTTAACTGTGAAAAGTAATGGAAGGTTAATACTGTTTTATTTTTTTATTTTTACATAGGCAACAAGAATGGGTGAATCAGCAAAGAGAAGATATTGAGAGACAAAGGAAACTTCTAGCCAAACGCAAACCTCCTGCAGCTAATAATTCTCAGGCACCCTCTACCAATTCTGAACCAAAACAAAGAAAAAACAAAGCAGTCAATGGAGCAGAAAATGATCCCTTTGTTAGACCAAATTTACCACAACTGTAAGCCTCCGTTTTAAAATTTCCCTTTTTAAAAAATTGTTGCCAGTGAGCATGAATATTAGTAGTGGATGTTATTTATAATTAAATACTTAAATAGCAAAAAATAGTTATGGCCAGGAAGGAAGTCAGTACTGAAAATTTAATTCTAAATTAATAAGCCCCAAATATCTGAATTCTATCATTTTTTAATTTAGGATTTTTTCTCTTTCGTATACAAGGGAGATTGTATTTTTTTCTTTTTAGTTTCTTTTTCTTTTTTTTTTTTCCCCCCTACCTTTTTAAGTGGAGACTTAGCAATTCTTTTTTAAAACAGAGACTTAGCTAGCTAAGAGGAGGCTGGAATCCACTCTTTTTTCCATGTCTGAATCAATTAAAGAGTCAGTTTATGTTTTGATTATTTCATTTCAGTGTTCCCATTAATGTTCCATTTTCTTTCTTTTTTTTTTTTAAAAAGATGACTGGTAAGGTGATCTTCACCCTTGACTTGGTGTTGTCAGCACCACACTCTTCCAAGTGGGCCACGCCCTTAATGTTCTCAGAGAATGTTAACTTAAGTAATGTAACTGACATTTATACATTTTCTCAGCCTATGAAGGCAGTTGATTGGTGGGTTATAGGTATTGTGTATTCCTTTCTGTTTTTTTTTGTTTTCTAAATTTTCTGTTAATGAATTACTCTTTATAATTCAAGGGACAAAGACATTAAAAAAAAATGTATGTGCTTATCATAGGAAAGTTGGAAAATATGGAAGAGAATAATAAAATAATATAGACCATGATTTCATTCCTCAGAGAACATTTGTTAAAATTTCAATGTACAGATACATCCAAACTTACATAATTTTTCTTTTTGAGAAGAACTTATATAAATTAATGTGACTAGAAAACATATATACCCTCTGATGTTGTGTGTAGACGTATTCTTTTCTCCTCTGTTGAAAGATAGTATTTAATCTGTGCCTTGAATCACATCCCCCTACTAAATGAGGGAACTGTTCTATTGATACCTTCTTTGTCTTACATCTTCAACCTGTTGCTCTGTACTGGTTCTTTCCTTTCAGAAAACATATGTAAGCAAAAATTTAAAAAACCTCCCTCAATTAAAAATCCCTGTAATTTCTATGTTCTCTGTCTTCCTCATAACTAGATTTCTTGAAAGAGTTACCTGTGCTTACAGTCTCTTCTGCCTCACCTGCTATTCTCCCTTTTTTAACTGAAATTGTTCTTTTAAAGATTAACTATCTTTTTGATGCTGAATGTCATAATCTTTGAGCCTTTAACTTATTTGGTAGCATTCAATATTGTTGACTTCTTTCTAAAAAAAGTTCTTTCTTACCTTTGTTTTTGAGATACCCTGTTCTAATTTTCATTTATGTGGCTGCATCTTTTCAGTCTCTTCTATGGATGTTGTTTACTTACCAATCTATAAAATGTAGGTGTGTTTTTTTGTTTTTTTGTTTTTTTTTCTTTTTGTCTTTTTTCGTGACCGGCAACGGATAGCAACCCTCAGTGTTGCGCCCGGACCGGACCGGACCGGGACCGGCAACGGGATCGCAACCCTTGGCGTTGCACCCGCACCTCGCTCAGCCAGTGAGCGGCCGGTCTGTATGTGGGATCCGAACCCTCGGCGGGAGCGCCGCCACGCTCCCAAGCGGCGCACTGTAGCAGTGCGCCACCGGGCCGGCCTAAAATGTAGGTGCTTTTTATGGGCCTGTTTTTTTTTCCTTTTTGTCTTTTTTCGTGACCGGCAATGGGATCACAACCCTCGGTGTTGCGCCTGCACCTCGCTCAGCCAGTGAGCGGCCGGTCTGTATGTGGGATCCAAACCCTCGGCGGGAGCGCCACCGTGCTCCCAAGCGGCGCACTGTAGCAGTGCGCCACCGGGCCAGCCCCAATTTATGGGCCTGTTTTAGGCCATTTTATTTCCCAGTCTACATACTCTCCTTGAGTCTTATCCATTCTCAGGGTTTCAGTTATCATGTACATCCTGCTAACATCCAAACTACCATCTCCAGCCTTCTTACGTATCAGGTACTTCTGTATCAGTCTTGAATGTCATATCCCTGCCTAGTTGATATCAGTACTTAAATGCCTCACAGGAACCTCACAGGAGCCTGTACAAAACTGTATTTACTAAAAACAAAACAAAACAAAAAACCCCAAAAACCAAAACCCTGTATTTGCTGTTATCTTTTCCATTTCAGTCTCTCTACGCACAGGTATACCTTACCCCTTTACTGCATTCTCTCTAATAGGGAATGATACTACTCTCCTCTCAAATGCCAGAATTCTGGTTGTCATCCTTAACATTTTAGATATAGATTCCATTGATTTTTTTTTTAATCTGTTAGTGAGTAGGTGGTAATAATCTTATCTTTCAAAGTCCATCTCAAAATCGATTTAACTTTTTCAAGCCTTTCCTGCTTTTCTAAAGCTGTTGTAAGTTGCAGTTAAAACATTTGTCTATGTTTAAAAAAGAAAAGAACTGTACTTAGCAAATGATTTACTTTTTTGTAAATTAGTAAATTTATTGCTTTAGAAAAAACAAACAAAAAATCAGGTGAATTTGTGGGTAGATGAGTGGTTGTATTAAAAGAAAGTATGTACTAGTTTTAATTTCAACCCTAAGGATACCCAATCCCAGATCTCAAATCTGTCCGCTTACCCTTTATGTAAATCCCCAGTGACACCATTCTAACTCAGGTTACTAGTGTCTCTTACTTGGGTTTATTTTTATATTCCACCTCCCACCCCCTTCAACTTTTGGTCTAGTCCTGCAATCAATTTTCATGCTGCAATCAGTCATTTTCCCTAATATAAGTATATGATTCTTTTCATTTTCTTCCTTATAACCCTAACGTAGCTCTCCAGTACTTGAATGATAGAGTCCAAACATCTTAATGTGTCTTATAAAGTATGTTTGATCTGGCTCCTTCTCACCACCCCCTGATCACCACCAGCTTTCAAACTCCAATTCATTGTCTTAATTTCTGTTTATCTTCTATGTTCCACAGTAGATGTTGCCTGCTCCTGAAGGCTTTTGCTTAACCCCCGAAGCATGGGAGTTGTCACTTTGAGGTATTACCATAGCGCCCTCATCTCTTCAGTCACAGCCTCACCATCCACTCAGTTAATGATAGTAGAAACCTGCAAGTCCTCCTACATGTTTCCCTTTCCCTTTCTGTGTGTCCATTTCCATAACATTTTCATATCTGTCCCATTTTCTCCATTTTCATGGCCACTCTCTTAAAATAGGACCTCACTTTTTTTAAGCCTAGATTACTGTTTCTTTCATGTTTCATGTCACTTTCATTTTTAACCTTCTTCAGTGGCTTTCAAGATAAAATCCACCCACATGAAGACCCTTTATAAAACTTCTCATTTTTCTCTTTAGCCTCATTCTCCAACATTTGCCCTACGTGTTAAACTCTTTCATTTCTCTAAGACTGTGCTTTTTTCTTCTGTGCCTTTGTTCATATTGTTCCTTCACTGTCTTAATCCGTCTCATTTCCTACTCATTCTTTAAGACTTGGCTCAAATACTAACTTCAGTGGGAAGCCTTCTCAAACTTTTTTTCTTCTCATTTTCTCCCCATTTCCCCTCATGTTAGGTGCTCATGGCCTGTCTGTATTGCAGCATTTGTTTCACTATTTCATCTCTATGGTTCCAATATCTAGCTCAGTTCCTGGTATATGGAAAGTGGTCAATAAGTACTAAATTATAATACATAGCATTGATTGTGTTTAATTTTCTCCTTCTTTTTTTTTTTGTCTTTTGTCTTTTTCCGTGTCCGGCAACGGATCGCAACCCTCAGTGTTGCCCCCGTACCGGACCGGGGACCGGCAACGGGATTGCAACCCTCGGTGTTGCTCCCGCGCCTCGCTCAGCCAGTGAGCGGGAACCGGTCTGTATGTGGGATCCGAACCCTCGGGTGGGAGCACCGCCGCGCTTCCCAAGCGGCGCACTTATCCAGTGCGCCACCGGGCCGGCCCAATTTTCTCCTTCTTGATAGACCATTTTTGTGGTTTGTCACAGGTGTTTTGCTTACTGCTTGTCTTTCAAGATGCTAACAACACTGACTAGTTTAATAATCATAGTCCTGTCTCATTTCCATCCCATTTTCTTGCATATGTTGACTTAAAACTAACTCTGAAGTGATAAGGCTGTGTTCTTGGAGTGGCAAATGAAGTGATAAATACTACATAGGCATTTGATTACATCTTTATACAAATGAAGATTTTAATAGGGAAACAAGCCACAGAAACACTTTGATTCATATGTATTATAGTTTGAATAATGCTTTTTTGACACAAATTTTAGCAGCTGTACTCAACAACTATCTTCTAAAAACTTCTTTGAATTACTGTTTAAGGGAAACTAGGCTTTGGCTTGTGTGCAGAATATCTGATATAATTAGAATATAGATTATGAATCTTTAGTTATTTTTCAATCAAGAAATTAACATAAAAAATGAAGTTACTGCTGTGTAGTGGTTAGATCTGTAGATTCTGTAGTCAGACAGATGTGGACTCCAAACTTGACTTTTCAGATTGTTATTTTTGGTAAGTTATTTTACTTTACGCCTCCATTTCCAAGTAAAAGTGTCTACATCATAGTGTTGAGAAGGTGTATGAGGTAGTGCACATAAAGTGCTTAGATGGTTCCTGGCTCTTATTTTTAACTACTAGCAAGATTCAGTCAGTTTTTTAGGTAGTAGTTCCTAATTTTAGTTAAAAAGACTTTTTATTCAGAGTAAATAGTTGGATAGCTGATATTATGTCTGGATAAAGTCTAATGATCCTTGCATTGATTGTCCATTATTAATACATTTCTATCAAGATTTTGACATCATGCAAAATATACTTCAAATTAAGTTTTGATTGTGTCATGTTTCACAGGATGATTGCAAAGTAAATAATAATATTTTACCTCATATTGAAATTATTTAGTAGATAACTTATATCACTTCTAAATAGCATATAATCGCCATTTTAAAAAATTAATAAACTTTTTTAGAGCACTTTTATGGTTACAGCAGAATTGAGCAGAAAGTATAGAGAGTTCCTATATACCCCCTGTCCCCACACAAGCACAACCTTTCCTACTATCAGCCACTTGCACCAGAGTGGTACATATGTTATAACTGATGAACTTACATTGACACATCATCACCCAATATCTGTAGTTTACATTAGGGTTCACATTTGGTTTTGTACATTCTGTGGATTTTGACAAGTGTATAATTAATTTTTAAAAATCCGGTGTGAAAAATCTTTCTTTCATTGAAGTATTTTAATTCATATAATTATTTATTGGGTCTTAAATTTGGTCTTTATGCTCTCTCTTTATCCTGTCCAACCTGTATCCCGTTTTCTTTTTTTTTTTTCTGTATTAGAAATATGAGTGTACACACGCACGCACGCCCCCTACAAGTGGTAAAAATGAACATTCTTGTCTTGTTCCTGATATTAGGGGGAAATGTTCTAGTCTTTTACCATTAAGTATGATGTTAGTTGTCTGCTTTTTATAAATGCCTTTTATAATGTTGAAGAAGTTCCCTTCTATTCCTAGTTGTTTTTGGTTCTTCAAAGGCAGACTAGTCTCATCTCCTCTTCTCCCTACCCTCCATTTAAAAAATATGATTCTTAGTGCATGGCTCATGGTTAAATGTTCAGTAAAGGTTAGCTAAATTGTAATAAATAAATGGGTTATGCTATTTTATTTTTCTTAAGTGCCTCAAACAATATATTTACCATAACTTGTATTCTTTAGCTTTGAGGCTTCAGGTTAGTTTCCTGCTTAAATAGAATGTCTTCAGACATTTAAAATGTTTATTTTTTTAACTCTTACGATGTTTCTAATGGAAAATGAACTGAATTTCTTTGGGATTTTTTTGGTTGTTTTCCTTGAATACTTTTTCTTTAGAATTAGTAAATTTAATTAGCATCTAGCTAAAGGGAAATAGCATTTATACTAAATGTTGCTGAACCAAACATAAATCACACTTGAGTTGGGAGCTTAACCAAATACCCTCAGAACACGTAAGTAAACTAACAAACAAGGGATTTGAAAATGATAGATAATAGCAATTCTTTCAGAATTGGTGTATGAAATAGAAGGTTTTTTTGTTGTAGAGTGATTTTTTTCCCCCTTTTACTTTATCAGAATAGAGAATCATTTTTTCTTAAGAAATGTTATAAAGTGTATAAATCTTGTTATGGTTGTACATATATTAAACTGATTATTTTTCAAAATAAGAATATTTGAAATTAATAGTAAAATAACTATAAAGCACTTTCAAGATTTAAGGTCTTATGTCTTTTTATTTCTATAAAGAATCTGAAGTATAACAATTTGGTACTTTGACGGTGGTTTTAACATTTCTTTATCTTGCTTATCCCCTCCTAACACACTAAAGCAGAGTAGGGGAAATGTCTTATTTATTCATTCATTCATTCATTCATTCATTCATTCATTCATTCATTCATTCATTCATTTTCTTTCTCTCTCTCTTTCTCTCTCTCTCTCTCTCTATCTCCTCTCTCTCTCTCTCTCTCTCTCTCTCTCTCTCTCTCTCTCCCTCCCTCCCTCCCTCCCTCTCCCTCTCCTCTCTCTCTCTCTCTCTCTTTCTCTCTCTCTCTCTCTTTCAAACCAGAGCCCAAACTGGACTGACTCCCTTTGCAGTGATTTCCCATTTTCAAACCAGAGCCCAAACTGGACTGACTCCCTTTGCAGTGATTTCCTATTACTTTTAGAGTAAAATTGAAATTCTCTTGCTTGGCCCGTAAGTCCGTATGTGGTCTGGCACCCTGCTTGCCTCTTTTACTTCTCACAACCTTTTTCACTACATTCTGATGCTCACATTTTTTTTTTTTTTGCTGCTGCTTATATTACTAAGACCTCTTACTTTAGGGTGGGGACTTTGCACTTGCTGTAACCTGCCTCTAGAAAGTACTCCCCCAGATTCTGTCATGGGTGTCTTTTTGATGTTTAGATCAAGGTCACTTCCCTAAAACCCCGTCCAAATTAGTGTAATACAGTTAGTCATTATCATACCACCCTTTTTTGTTTTTTATGACAGTATTACTTAAAATTGTTTTATTTCTTCATTAAATTGTTTCTACCTCTTTACCCCCCATAATAGAGTGTAAGCTTAAACTAAAATGGAGGGAGAAATTTTGTTTTTCATTGTATCCTTAGGATCTAAATTCTAGAACATTGTTTGATACATAGTACTCATTAAAACAGCTACAAGTATTAAATGTATTTTGAAGAATATCGTGAAGAGTTTTGGCCTAAAAGTTTTCAAATTTTAGTACTTCCATTTGATTCATTGTATTTTGCTACTTACTAATAAGAAATAAGTATTAATCTCAATATACAGAATTAAAATTTCACTTTTGACAGGTTGACTTTGGCAGAATATCATGAACAGGAAGAAATTTTCAAACTTAGACTAGGACATCTCAAAAAGGTACGTGAAGCACATAATGCTGTATTTTTAGTTTAATTTGTTACCAGGGTTTGTGGAAAGTTGTGTTGTAAGTCTCTTATTTAAGAAGCCAAAATTTAAGAGAGAAAGATCCCAGATTAAAAAGTAATGGTAAAAAAAGAGGTGCGATAAAGTTGCATTTTTATGTTGACTGTATTAAAATAACATTCTTTTACCTTGTGGCAGCTTAAAAATAATTGAGATGCTGATACGCCATATCCCAATAATGGAGGAGTGAATTCTGGCCAGACCTCCAGGGTTCTTAGATTTCTCTAAGTACATCCTTTTGGTAAAAAGTGCTTTATTTTAAAGATGAAATTTATTATTCCATATTGTTTGTGTCCATTTTATAATAAATTGAAATAAGAATTATAAATAAATAGCAAACTTATTTTTTTGGCTTAACTTTTAATTTGTTGAATGTTCGATTAAATGTTTCTGTTAAAATATGTACATGGGAAAATTTAACAGCCTAATCATCAGTAATAGTATAAAGTGATATAATTTAGAAAAAACTGTTCCTATGTGTTATTGCAGCAGCTTTTATATAATGTATAGCTTTGTATTTGCTTGTAAACTCTGAAATTGTAATCCTTCCATTGTTTTTACAGGTCTTAACTTTAATTCAAACCATTTCAAAGTAGTAGTAATAACAGAGTAGATTTTCCCCCTCAAAATGAAGTTACTGACAGATGTAAAAATCTTTTTCTTTTACGTAATTTTTTATTCTGCTTTCTGCTTGTCAGGTTATTTAAATTTTCTTAATAGGCTGAATTATAGCAAAAATTGAATTGGTAAACTAATTGAAGGTAGTTTCTATGAAGTCATCTCCCTGGGCTAGGGTGAGATGGGGCAGAAAAACTTTCTGGTAGCAGCTTCTATCACACTGTATACTAACTCATTTTTGGAATGTTGTGAATATTCTGAGAACCCCTGCCATTTAATTACAGGGAATAGAAAAAATTATAAGTATTTTATATATATATAATTTGCATTAGTGTTCTTTACTATGCCATATATGTCTGTGCCACTGCTCAGAAAGCTTCAACCTAAACTACTTGAACAGTGAATTCTGAAATGATTTATTTTGGTCTTTTTAAGTCCTATTCTGTTCTCTTGTAGTTATTAACTATTTTTCCTGCTCTTTGTAGACAACTGCAGTCTATTCTCTATAGCAGATGGAGCTACAGAACTATAATAATAATAGAACTATATAGTAGAACTATAGAAGGAAAAGAGGGGACTTTTAGTACAGACTGAGTGACAAGTATTTGTGTGTCCACCTAAGCTATTTTGATAATGAATTCATGGGGATCTATGCTTTATGTCCCATGTAAAGATTTACCAATTATTTTCTAACCAGACTTTGGTGATAAAGTAATACTAAGTATATACTTAGGTATACTCATGCTAAGTATGTGCTTAGAGCTTTGACTGGAGGGTTATTTTCACATATAATTGCAAATTTTAAATTACTCTTTCTAATGATGACATTTTACATGTGTGCCTTATTTTATGAACATTAGTTATATACAGTTTGAAATTGTAAAGCAGTTAAATTAAGAATTGGCTATTTGTATAACAAAAATACACTTTTGAAGTCTTCAAAGGAGAGTTTCTTTTTGTTTTTGGTTGGTTGGGGGTCGAATGATTTTTAAGCCTTCCTGGTACTTTGAAAATATATGGTTTCTATGAAAAACACTTCTGTTTTCTAAGGTAAGGTATACTTATGTGTCTAGGTATTATATAAACATTTGTAAACTGTTCTGGAATACTACACCTTCTCTTCTAACCTCCATATTATCCTCTTTCCCAGTGTTTGACTTCTCCATTTTTCTTATTTATTCATTCTTTCTAATAATTGTCCTCTCTATAATCTTTTTTCCTGCTTTTTTTCCAGCTTTTTTCAAATTTACTGAGCAGTCTTAGGTTTCTAATTTTATCTTCTTCTTGACCGATTTGCAACATAATTTTCCTTTCTTTGACCTTCATCATGGAATATTTTGGGAGACTGGATCAACTAATAATATTCTCATGTTTTGAATACTCACATTTTCTTCTGAGTGACAATTTTGGGTGAGGAGAATGAATGCATTATAAAGAAAGTTGCTAGTAGTACATACTGAGGACAAAATTGAGCAAGTAGTGTCACCTTAGAGCACAAATAAATTGCAGTTGCCTGCTTGCAACTGAGTATTACTTTTTGAGTTATACAGTTAAATAATGAACAGTTCCATGAAGTTCTCACATGGAGACAAAAACAAGAAAAAAAAAATAACAGTAAGTTACAGGCATTAAAAATAAGTTATTTGGCTTTCTAAAGCACAGTTGGAAAATAAGCCATTAAAATAGGTCATTCTGTTTTCTAAAAAAGAGATAAATTGGACAGACTTTTAACACACAGAGGATAGGCTTGAGTCGAGAAAAGATGTTACCACCTCTGTCTTATCAGCTCCCTATGCTCCTGGGTTTATTAAGCTAACATGAAGTCTGTTCCTCAACTTCTAAGTGTGTAGTGTTTACTGGATCTGATCCAATCTGTGAATATTTGATGTCCATATAACCTGCACAGAAAATAACCTGTGGTTCATCAGTTTAGGGTTTAAATTTGGAGCCTGACATACCAATGCAAGGGTGATTCTCTTGCTCTATCTTCTTTTAATAAAGTCTTAATGTTAAGTAGAATTAATTATTTGATTAAATATGTTAGCACTGAAGGACGTAACTTCCTTTGTTGAGCAAGTCCATACCATATGGACATATGAGAATAGCTAGAAGTGCTATTTACTTTTTCTAGAAATAGATAATTTATAACGTGCATTATATTTCATAATGATAATCATTATAATAATTGAATAGGTTACTGAAGTATTAGAAAGTATATTTACCACTGAATAAATTATAAAGTTTAGTTCACATTCTATGCTACTCTGTAGGGTTAGAAAAATAATAAATCCAAAGCTGTTAAAGTGTGATAGAGTAAGGAAGACAGTCAGGCAGAAAACTCCAAAAGTAAGAACATGGCTAAAATAGATAGATGTTTCTAGTTACCACCAAAAAGTAAATGTTATTCTTACTTAAGGGCTTATTAATTTTGTCTTCTGAGATTAGGAAAATCACTATGCATCATCACTTTTTTTCACTATATCAAGAATTCTTTAATATTTATTGTTTTAGTTGTTATCAGTTTATACAATCATTGCTTATTCATTCACCAAGTGATCTATTTTCATACCATGCCTGATACAGACATGATTCAAATTCCCATTTCAAGAGAATTACACACTACTTTTTATAGACTTTGAAGTTTTAACCATTCTTGAGTGAACATTAAAACTTTTGAATGCCAGGATCTTCTGAATATGCTCTGTCTGACGTAATGTCACAGATAGTAGGTGACAAAGCCAGAACTTGAATCTTTTCTCACTCCCTTTTCAATGGCTATATCCTGCTTTATACCTAGAATTCTTTTGTTGTATGTGAAGAGCAAGTTGATTCTTTGTATTCAGAAGAGTAAATTCATTTGTAGCTTCTGTTGCATCTCTCTGAGAGTAGGGGGAATGTTTGCTCTTCCTTAAGTTTTCTTGGAAACAAGCTATTTCATTTTCATTATAGATATAAAAGGAGAGAAGTTTTAAGTTGTTTTTCACACACATTCTTCTCACATACTTTCTTGGGAGTTATGTTAGTGACTATTGTATCAGCTAGAATATTTCTTTATTTTAACTAATGTACTGATTTTAACTCTAAATTTATTTTTAAAGATCAACACAGAAAGCACATTTTCTGCAAAAAGTATAAATATTCTCAAATAATTTTTTTTATATCTTAAGGATTTCACAGAATGAAACAGAATAGAACTATATAATAAAATATATGGAGACTATATAAAATATTCCTGAAACTATTTCAAAATTTTAACGTAATTTCGTTACCAGTAATTATGTATAAATTCCCCAATTATCACTTATTAGAAACATTTAGTTGCGAAGTGAATAATTTCCTATCTTTAAAAAGTCATTTCTTTGAGACAAAGCAACTAATGATCCTATTTTATATACCTGTACCCCATGTGGAATAGTATATTCCACAAACAAACTAACAAACCATTGTACCAGTTTGTTTTTATGGTTGATCCTGACTTGATACCAGTCTTTGGTAAATTCTGGTTGTGAGAAAACACTTTATCTTTGTGATTTGAGGAGGTCTGCTAGGTTGTTTTGTATAGTCAGATCATTATTTTGGAGTTGAAGAAACTGTGGATGTGCTTTCAAAGATTGTTACTAAACACATGTAACTTAAAAAAACCCAAAACGCTGGAAAACCAACTTCTTTGTAATAGATTCTCTGCATAGTCATTATATTTTTAAAAACATACAAGTTTCCAATTATAATACTTCAAACTGATGAGGAAATAAGAATTTTGGAGGTTATTAGGACCAATTACTTGTTTTCACACTACTGTTACTCACGTTTGTGATATGAACAGCATGTGGTCATGTGTAGCTTTTTACTTTCTAGGCTTCAAATTTCATCGCCTTCTTGATTTTAAATATTTGATTAGTTGGAAAGAATGCATATAGAAAGTTTGACATCTTGGTATGGATTATTAAATAGTGTAAAAAGGATTGGCTCTGGGCCAGCCCGGTGGCGCACTGCTACAGTGCGCCGCTTGGGAGCGTGGCGGCGCTCCCTCCAAGGGTTCGGATCCCACATACAGACCGGCTGCTCACTGGCTGAGCGAGGTGAGGGCGCGACACCGAGGGTTGTGATCCCGTTGCCGGTCCCGGTCCGGTACGGGTGCGATACTGAGGGTTGCGGTCTGTTGCCGGTCACGAAAAAAGACAAAAAGGAAAAAAAAAAAAAAAGGATTGGCTCTAATGTGTGTGTTTTGGGTGTGTGTGTGTGTGTGTGTAAGAGAGAATGTGTTTATTTGATTTATAAGCCCTGAATATAAGTGCGAAAAGTTTTATTGGAAAAACATAACAATTTGTAATTGAAACAGGATTAGTCAAGAGTCATCAGCACCAACACAAATGTATCTTTACAGACCGAAGAAATCAGCTAAGCAGTTTACAGTCATCTCAATCTCTACTAAAACAAAAATCACATCCAACATGCCACCTGACACCATTTCTTTCTCTCTCTCTCCTTTGCTCCTTGCGATGTGGCATTCATCTCTCCTTGTGCCTCCGTTCTGAAGAGATAACAGTATAGCAACAACTCTGCCACTGAAATCCTGTTCTCTGACCGATATTGGCACCTGCAAAGAGAAACAACCAGTAACAGGCAGCAGCAGCATCAGTATTAATCTTCCATGATGAAATCTTTACAGGTCAAGAACAAGTACACAGCTCTTTTCTCACTCCTTCACTGTGGACCATGCAACTAGTTGAAATGGAAGACAATGGATTGTCTACAAGCCTTTTGAACAGTGGAGAATACAGGGCGTTGGTTTTAGGTGAATTGACCCCAGATATTCTTGAAGTTTGATATACCCTTTGATCTTTTTTTCTAAAGTACCATTTTGTCATCCGATTTATCAAACCTTCAGAATGACCACAACGAATGAGTTTGCATATGTGACTTCTCTTGTCACTTTAGGTTTGGATGAAAATAATGAGCAATACCATGCTAGAGGGCTTAATCTTTAAATCTGTGTGTTCACCTTTACATTTATGGCCATTACTAGAAGAAATCTTTTGGGAATTATCTCAATTAAAGTCAACCACATTGTACATTATGTTTCTGTAGAACATAACACAAGATGCTACTTAGGTAGGCAGTAGTTTTCAGTGGAATTCTGGTGAAATGCACGTGACTAGAAAAAAAAAAAAAAAAACCATGATTAAGCCCATGAAGAGTGGGCAAGAAAGGTGTTAAGAAGAGTTGGAATTCTGTACTTGACACTTTGTCCTTACTACTGCTTTCCTTTTAAAAGTGAGTGTAGTCTACAAAAAATAACCGTGCTGAGAGAACATGGAACTAGCTGTAGATGGGAAAACTCTTAGTGTTTATGTTCTAACTTCTACTCTCATATGGACCTCGAAATATTCCTGGCTCTGTTTTCCCTTATTTATAATCATGCACCTTAATCTGGTAGTAGATAATGTTCAGGTACCAAAATGAAAACTTGGAGATAAAAGGTGCTTTGCTTCCTTAGTGTTTAATATTAATCCAGTTATATAGGTAATGGAATTAAAAGCATTCTGAAAAGAACTTTAGAAGTCATGTAAGGGCCGGCCCGGTGGCGCGCTGCTACAGTGCGCCACTTGGGAGTGCGGCAGTGCTCCCACTGGGGGTTCGGATCCCACATGCAGACCGGTTCCCTCTCACTGGCTGAGCGAGGTGCGGGCACAGCACCGAAGGTTGCGATCCCGTTGCCGATCCCGGTCCGGTACGGGCGCGACACTGAGGGTTGCGATCCGTTGCCGGACACGAAAAAAGACCAAAAAAAAAAGGGGGGGGGGGAGAGAAAAAAAAAAAGAAGTCATGTAAGCCATCAGTTCAAGTAGTGTTTAATTTATTCAGGTTTGTAAGTTCAGTCCAGAAATCACTGTTGCACAAAAAAAGAGAAAACAGTTGCTTGGCCACTGGCACTTCCCAATCAGAATTATAAATCCATGCCATTCATATGTATTTACGTAATGAGAGTTTAGGAGATTAGGCTCTTCCCATTACTGGATAGAAAGTTAAGTCTCTCCATACTTTAAAAATCTGTGGAATCCATCAACATCCTGAAAAACGTTGAAAGGAAGCAGAAAGCTGGGAGAAGGGCTGCAGTATGAAGGGCTATTGTATATATATGTGCTAGGGCTTGGTGTTAGCACCTTGGTTAGTGTTTAACATTGAAGAATTTCACCCCCATAATACAGCAGCTGTAAATTTTTTTTTTTTTTTTTTGAGAAGTTGCCAATCAATTGAATTCTTACATTTATTTCCTTTTGGGGAGATAGGTTTTTGTTTTGTTTTGTTTAAATAGAATGGAGGAACTGACAGAATCATAACCTGCCTATTTTAACAGGCATTCTCAGTTAGGGGTTTCAGTGTATGTACTTGTACATTTGAAGCGAGAATAAACCACCACTCTTCCCTCCCTACCCCCCAAAAAGAAGGAAATGAAATGTGGAGAAAGGAAAACATCCAGAAAACATGAATACAGTAGTAAAGTTTCTTAGATAATTATTTAAGCTAGATAAACACACCTCAGGAAGATATAATATGTTCCCATCAGTAATAACCAGTTTAGTGATTGGGATGGGAGTGGAGGAAGCATTTATACAGTTAGAAAAGAAAACTTCCAAAAATATCATAATTTGTGTCTTTTCTCCTCCTCTTCCTACCCCTCTCCCCAATCTACACAGTCATACTCAGTCAAAAATATGATTATGGGGCTGTAGTTTCAAAATTGATATAAATTCAGACCTGCTTTGTCTAGGTGGATTTTTGTTTGTTGGCTGCTTCATATTTCCATTGGTTCTTCTCTCCCATATCCACATTTAGGATATGTGAAAGCAATAGTATCTGGTGACATATAATAAGGATAAATTTGTAGTAAATTGGTAATTTTCTCCTTAATTCTTTTTTTCCCCTGCTCTGCCCTTTCTTTCCATTAGCTTTTAATAGTGCTTTTTATTAATTTCACCTTTCACTTTCCTGGTGATTAACTTTTTAAATGACATTATAAATAGCTTATGAAATTAAAACTTAGTTTTTTGAGGACTTAAAGATGTTAACCTTTAAGGGGTTAATATTGTTCATATTAAAGAGAATTTGGTTTTAAACTTTTTGAAACCTTTCTCTGAAGTACTTTTCTTAAGCCGAGGAATGTTGTGGTGGTGGTGGTGAATAAATTATTCCAAGCTATATGCTTTTCTTTGTTTCCCCCATTTATGTAATTTACCAGACAGAAATTCTTTTCTCTTACCATTGCTCGTAGATTATAGGCAAGCTGAGAATGATATGTCAAAGTACTTCTTATGTTATCTTGGCTTTATAAAGGCAGTTCTTGGAAATTGAGTTTTTTGGTGGGGATAATAGGTAACACACATTCAGCATTTGCTAAATAACTTTACTATGTTTGATTTTTTTCAGAAAATATATTGGTTTGACTCGTGAAAATGCATTCTGTAACACTTGAAGCTTTATAGCTTTAATGCCTTCACTCTCCACCTTTCTTTTAACAATTGTCTTTTGAAAAATTGCCATAGGGGCTGGCCCGTGGCTCACTCGGGAGAGTGCGGTGCTGACAACACCAAGGCCACAGGTTCAGATCCTATATAGGGATGGCTGGTTCGCTCACTGGCTGAGCGTGGTGCTGACAACACCAAGCCAAGGGTTAAGACCGCATTACTGGTCATCTTTTATAAAGAAAAAAAAAAAAAAAAAGAAAAATTTCTGTTATAGGAAGGGGTCAAAAATAATACATATTCACCTAGTACTTTTAACTTGGAATTTTACAGAGATTCTACATTGCTATAACTTGCTTTTGGCTTAGGATGGCTGGTTCGCTCACTGGCTGAGCGTGGTGCTGACAACACCAAGCCAAGGGTTAAGACCGCATTACTGGTCATCTTTTAAAAAGAAAAAAAAAAAAAAAAAAGAAAAATTTCTGTTATAGGAAGTGGTCAAAAATAATACATATTCACCTAGTACTTTTAACTTGGAATTTTACAGAGATTCTACATTGCTATAACTTGCTTTTGGCTTAGAGAGTTGAGGCAGGGGGATATTAAGTTGCTAGTAGAGATTTTGATTACAAATATAAGGCATTTCTATGCTGAAGACGTGGTTAAGTTGCAGTGGGATTTATCTTCCATGTTATTTTTTTAAAATTAAAAAATGTTGGAAGGCGGTGTTTTTTGCAGTTTACTTAAATGAAGAGGCAACATTGAGATCTGTTGTTGTATACTTGCATGAGTATATAAGTATATATATAAGTAATTTATATAAGTATATATATAAGTATATATATATAAGTAATTTATATAAGTAATTCAGAATATTAGAGTTAATTTAAAAATGCTGTTAAAACAGCTGTAGTATGTAACAGCTGTAGTATGTACTGTTAAATTGTCCATTGTATCTTTTTGTTTAAACAGAAAGAGCCATGTCCTTTTATTGTGCATTTGATCACCAAACCTACCCCTCTTTTTAATAACAATTTATTCTTACTCATGTCCCTTCTACATTGTAATTGCCTACAGAGATCATTTCATTTCCAGAGATGCTGTTTCCTCTTTGTTTCTTATGTATCTTCTCTGCTTTAATTAACTGCTCATCTAGTGGATGAATCCAGGATTGAAACTTGGTATTCTTACTAAGCACAATTTAGCTAGTTCGATTGTCTCTCTTTTACTCTGCTAATCTGGTCTAGCTTTGCTATGAGTTTTAGGATTCTGTTCTGTGATGAATTCAAATCAGTTGTGAGTCCTCCTGAACCCTCTGAAAAAGATTAATTCTGAGGATGGCCCATAGGATAATGTCAGTCTCAAGGAAGGAGAATGTAGTCTACAGGATAGATCTTTAAAATGATCTGTACCAAAGATAAATTAGTTACTGAGATTACAGCATTCTAGAATATTGTAACTGGGGCCAGACCAAAACTGGGCCTTCCCCCTTTCTATGAGGGGAGAATACTAGACAGTAGTACTACCTTAGCACTTGCCTAAAATTATGTGTATTAGGCTGCTTGAGCTGCTATAACAAAATACTAGACTGGGTGGCTTAAACAACAGAAATTAATTTTTTCATAGTTCTGGAGTCTAGAAGTCCAGCATCCAGGTCTGACAGAGTTTGTTTTCTGTTGAGGGTTCTCTTCTTGGCTTGCGGATGGTCACCTTCTTGCTTTGTCCTCATGTGGCCTTTTCTCTGTTTTCCTGGGGGGCAGGGAGATCTCTTTTTACAAAGCCACTAATCGCTTCATAAGGGCTTACCCTCGTAACCTAATCTGACCCTCATTACCTCTCCAAAAGCTCCATCTCCAAATACCATGTTACTTCAATATCTGAATTTTAGGAGAACACAAACATTTAGTTTAGAACAGTATGTATTTTTTTCTCAGTGGGATTTGAGAGAATAACTTAGAGTTGTAAAATTATCTTTCCCCCAGAAATGTGTCGCTTTAAGGTCCAAAATGTAGTGAAATACTAAGTTACAAGATGGAAGATGTAAATATATTTCACTGAGTGTGGTGGATTTTTGTCTGTCCAAGTATAGGACTCGGTTATTGTTCCTTCCCTTGACATTTCCTCTTTAAATACCTAGAGTTCAGCTTTTTTTTTCTCGTGTTTCTGACATTTTGTTTTTTCCAGTAAACTTAACTATTCAAACTGAATGAAGCCTCCTTGTACTTTTGTAAGATTTTATGTCACATGTTTGTCATGTTTTATAGAGGGGAAAAAAGCTTGCTTTAATTTACTGACACAGACATACATTTTATTTCTTTAATAAGTATTTTGACATTTATTACTACCATTACATAGACATTTGGACATTATAAAACAAATGTAATTATGTGCATCAAGAATCTAGTTGAATCTTGTAATTACATGTTTATGACTCAATAAAATGTAACTTCTATAAATTAATTGTTGAAATAGTATCCCCATGCCACTATCTCAAGTAAAAGTTAAAACAAATATTTCAGCTGATATCCTAATAAGATTTTCACAATTTTAGATTATTTAAAATTTCACCATCCACAGAATGTTTAGAAGCTTCATTACACGTGTGATGTCAAATTAATGGCAAATTTTAAAGTAGCAAACTTTAGTAATATGAAGAGAAAAAATTACCACTTTCTAGATTCTGGTACTGTAAATGAATTTAGATTCTTTCACACTCCTGGGCATACCTGTATCACCAGTTTCTTATTCTACTTTTTATGTCTAAATTAAGACAACTAAGCTGTGTTTCAAGTTCTTGTTGCAAAGCTTTAAAACTTATTTTTTGTCCTTATAATGAATCCTTGATTATTGAATTTCTTAGACTGTCACCTCACAATTTTCTTTTTTTATTAAAGTTGGAAATATTTGTTCCTGAAGCTATATTAAATGAAAAATTTTCAGTTAAATTAAGACAATCTGTTTAGTGTATCTATTTTAGAAAAATCTCCCCAAAATTCCAGAAAGGTTTATCTTCATTTAAATTTAGTTTGAAATTTTCTATTTGTCATCTAATGCCTAATCTACATAAAAATCTCTGCAACAAGCAGTGGTTGAATTTCATTTTAAAATAATAAAAATATAGAATGCAGTATTATAACTCTGAGGGTGAAGGATTTGGATCCCTGTACCAGCCAGCCACCAAACAAATAAATAAATGAAACAAAACCTCCCTAAGGGTCAAGTGGAATGGAATGCAAATAACATATTTAGGTTTAGTTTTTTAATCTTGAAGATTTAATTTTTCTTCATAATAGTTCAAATATTCCTTTTAATATTTATAAATATATGAAAATATAAAACTTTGGTACAGGTATAATAGACTTTATACTTCTGTTATCCTTGAATAAAATGATTATATTTTCAAAGTACATTTCAGAATTATTAAATATTTTGAGGCAAGGATTTTTTTTTTAGAATCAAGAATAAATCACTGAGAAAAAGCAGAGGAGCTAAGGAGATACAGAAATATTTAAATGCAATATTCAGAAATAATCTCTGTTCCATGTGGTCTAGATTTATAATTGTAGTGGGTACACTTTTAGGCCAAGGTAATCTATATTTATATATTTATTCAACAAATATTTATTCAAAAATATTCAAAAATTGGGTGTTTCTAGAAATTTCCACTGAAATTTGGCTTATATTTATTCTTATCCATCCTTTAAGTAATATTTAAGTTTATATTGACAAAGGGGTGTGTGTGTGAGACATGGATGGTATGTTTGTTTTGGTGTCAAGTTTAAAAGTTCTAAAAATCATGTATTTTAAGAGATGAAAAATACATCAAAATTTTTATATTAAATGATGTTAAAGTAAATTTTTTTAGGATTTGCCTATGTCTCTGCTCTGATAACTGAGGATGTATCATAGAAATCCATACATTTTTGGTTTTAATATCTTTTTAGGATTACAGTGAGATTTATCCAAAGTGAGTGGTCAGATTGCGTGTGTGTGTGTATTTGTATTCTAAATGTTATAAAGTCTAGACAATGGTTCTGTCTTCTTGCTTTCTTCCTCTAGCTATTATAAAATATCTTTATTTTATTTGTTTTTGTACTAGTAAATTATTCCCTCTTAAATTGAAATTTGGGTGGACCAGAAAAAAATGTTTTTAGCTCATTTTGTGTTATAAATCAGTTTCAGACTACCTTGCAGTCACTTTCAGCATAGACATTATAAAAATAGATTTCTTGTATAGAATAAAGCCCAGCATCTCATTAGGTAGAGATTTTTATGTAGAGGAGGTTTCTTGAAATAGGCTTTCGCCTTATCTCTTTGCATCTTTCAGGCATTGAAAAGAGCACTTTGGTCTTTTAACTCAGTGGTACTTTATAATGCACTGTTCTTCCTATCACTGTAAAAAATTGATGCATGGGTAAAAATATCTTTTTTATATTGCAAATAAATTGAGCTTGTTATAGTCCCCTCTCTTCATTTTCAGGAAGAGGCAGAAATTCAGGCAGAACTTGAACGTTTGGAAAGAGTCAGAAATCTTCACATACGGGAGCTCAAAAGAATAAACAATGAAGATAATTCACAGTAAGTCATTGTATTTCACAGTTTCATTTGTTAAAAAGTTACTACCTCCATGGAGAGCATAAACACAGTATTTCTTTGTTGGGGCATCTCACCACACTTAGAAAAGATCCAGAGTACTTCACAGTGTTTGGAAGGCCTTGTATGATCTAGTCCCCAGTCATCTCCACCATCACGTCTCTCTCATCCACCCCTCACATGTCATAGATGTGCTGGCCTCCTCGGACTTGTGGAGCACATTCCCGTCAGGGCTTGCCATTTCCTTTGCCTGAAGTGTTCCTCCTCTAAATATCTGAGTGGCTTACTCATTTCATTCCACGTGTTCATTAGAGAGCTGTCCTTAGGCCACCCTCTCTAAAATAGCAGTCCCTGCCTCACCCTATTCCCTCTTTCAGGATCCTTACCTTGCTTTATTTTTTTCATAGTACTTTTCATAGTATGTATCACTATCTGGAATTATAAATTTAATTTTCAGTTTTTTTTTTTTCCTTTTTGTCTTTTTTACTGACCGGTAACGGGATCGCAACCCTCGGTGTTGCGCCCACACTGTGCTCAGCCAGTGAGCTGGAACCGGTCTCCACATGGGATCCGAACCCTCGGCGGGAGCGCTGCCACACTCCCAACAGCGCACTCTCCAGTGCGCCACCGGGCTGGCCCTAATTTTCAGTTTTTTATTCTCTCTCTCCTACCACTAGAATGTAAGCTTCATGAGAGCAAAGACTTAGTTTTGTTCTTGAAATATCCCCAGAGCCTAAATCAGTGTGTTCATGTGGTAGGCACTTAATAAATATTCGTTGACTGAATCCCAAAGTTAATGTTATAGTAGTGAAGGAGAAATTATTTCACCTAAAGGTATTTTAGTAAGTGATGTGTCAGCATTATGCAAGTATTTGGGAAAAAATGAAAAAAGAAGTAAAAGTTATAGTCTCTGTTCTTAATTCCTGGTTATCACAATGAGTACCATAGATAGAAAATGTTAAAGGAATTCAAAGAGAAAATATCCACGGGCTAGGGGGAGCTTCATGAAGGTGATAGAAATAAAAATTAAACAAGGCACTACTTGGAATTAATCAGTTTAAAAGCGAGGAAAGGTGTCTATTTACATTTTAAGACTAGTCATGTAATTTAAAGCTTCATCGCTTAGTATGAGTATCAGAATTGGAAGTGGCCAATTTCTGTTGTGAAATATGAGTATCTTGCTTAGAAGAAGGCCCATTCATGATGGTCTATGTATGTGTAATTTATCAATATACAGGTCATTTCTGAAATAATATAGTTATAGAATAACCTAAATTCTTTCAGATTAAAACTCTAATAAAGGGGCCAGCCCGGTGGCGCACTGCTACAGTGCACCGCTTGGGAGCGCAGCGGCGCTCCCGCCGAGGGTTCGGATCCCACATACAGACCAGCCGCTCACTGGCTGAGCGAGGTGCGGGCACAACACCGAGGGTTGCGATCCCGTTGCCGGTCCTGGTCCGGTACGGGCGCGACACTGAGGGTTGCGATCCGTTGCCGCTCACGAAGAAAAAAAAAAAAAAAAAACTCTAATAAAGCAGATGGGGCAAAACTAATTTAAAAAACTTTTCTGAAAATTATGTTCAAACTTTGTGGATATGATTTAGATCGATGAAAATAAATTGTTACAGTTTTACAGTATACTTTAAAACTAAGAAGAAATCTCTATAAGTTCATCAAGAAAAGCTTAAATTATTAAGTCTATATTTGATTTTGAGTAAAATAATAAGGCATAATTTGTAGAAGAAACTTTTTTGTGTGTCTTTTAATGTGCCTGAGTGTTTTATCCCCCACTCTTAAGGTTCAAAGATCATCCAACGTTAAATGAAAGATATTTATTACTTCATCTCCTTGGTAGAGGTGGCTTTAGCGAAGTGTATAAGGTAATGTAAATTTTATTCTGTTCTTCTCACTAATATAGCAAAGATATAGGAGTATGTGGTTAAGAAGTATTTGTCGTTTATTTATTGATGTTAGGACTCATTTTGTGTCCTGACTCTTATTACCAAAAAAAAAAAAGAGAGTTGGTTATCTCCAGAGTCTAAAGACTATCCTTGCACCTGCCCATTCTCTCTGATAATTGGTACCTAGTCACCATTAGCCAGTTTGATAAAAATAATAACTGTTTGAATCAAGATAGGCAGATAGCATAGTACCTTTATGGAAAGATTGTACCCTTTAATTTAACCATGTGTCTGAAGTCTTAATATATACTGAATTTACCCAAATTTCTACCTATTTTAAGGCCATCGTTTCTCAAATTCATATGTGTAACTGTAGACAGTTTTACTCACAGTGTTCACTATTTTATACCTTTTTAAACACCTTTTCATTTTATCTTTCAGCCCAACCTTTAATTGGAGTTCGTACAGTCTCTTTTATCATTCTGTATTCTCCCTTTAGAAGATTTTTATCCCCTATTATTCACTGAGTTCATCTATTTGATTCCACCCCCAGGTACATACAGTTGTCACTCACTATATGAGGGGGAATGGTTGTAGGACTCCCTGCAGATATCAAATCCTATGTGTGCTCAAGTCCTTTATATAAAATGGCATAGTACATACACATAGTACAGTCAACCAACTGTATATCCAGCCCACACCTTCCTTCTGAGCTGCACACCTGTTTGTGTACATGATTTAATTTATTCACATCATATGGATGCTTCATAGGCACTGCAAACTCATGTCAGAAATAGAAGTTATCATTTTCCTCTCCTTCAAAATCCCTGCTTCAGTATATGGTATTGCCATTCATCTGCCTGGTCCCTCAAGTCAAAACAAAAACCATCCTTTTCTCCTCCTTTTCTATAGTTCCCCTCCCCGAACATATTACAAGTCCCTTGTGTTTGCTGTTGTTAGTGTCATCAAGCTCTTCTAAGTCAGTGATGACCCTACTGTCTCTTAGTTCGAGGTTTCTTACTGAGAGTCTCCTAACTGACTGCTGTCTTTTGGGCATTTTCTCCAGTTCATTTTGTATTTTGCAGCTACAGTGACCTTTTTATAAGAGGCAATCTGATCATCTTCCCAGCTTGAAAGTCCCAGTAGCTTCCCATTTGCTCTTGGTTGGAATGAAGTCGTGTTAAAGGTCATATTCACACCTTAAACTTCAGTTTCTCTAGAAGGACCTCACCCTCTGCATCTCCTCAGATCATATTTGATCTGCCTTTTATAAACGCCTTGTGATACTTTGTGCTTCATTATGTATTAGTATAGCTAGGGATTAAGAGCTCTTATTCTGAAGTCTGACAAGTGGGTTTAAATCCTGACTGCTGTTTACTAAGTATGTAAACTTGAATATATTACTTAAACCTGTGCCTCATTTCTCCTGGGAGTAATAACAATGCCTACATTATAGGGTTGTTGTAATGATTAACAGGTATCATAGGTAAATCACATATAACATTGGTACTTAATAATCTTATCAGCTTACTTTTACTATTAGAAAATCCTCCCTAGTCAGTGAGATGAGAACTATGCCTTTCTGGTTTACTGAAGACAACCTAGTTTCTAGTTCTGACTCTGGGAAAAATTACAGAATTTGGATTCAGAGAATTTCACTTCTGAACTTTGTTCAACCAAAAACTGTTTGTTTTAACTTGGGAGAAGCAATAAGCATCATCGGCATCACCTTTTTCACTCATCAAGAGTAATGTTTGAGCTGTCTTCCGATTCCTATTTCTCTGATTCTAATGGTAGTTCATCCTCAAGCACTTAATGGTTGAAGTAGGCTTACCCAGGCCACAAGGTAGAAAAGAAGATCACAGTAGTTTTCCTTGGATCTAAAAATAGCTAACTTGGATCTAAAAAATCATGAAAAGCCAGCCAGCCACCAAAAAAAATTAAATGAAAAAAATAATAAAATAAAAATCACAAAAAGTTCAGTTAGCACAGGCTCAGCCTAAAAGTTGCTGAGCTTATGAGCCTGTCATGAGCTTTCATGACAGCCTTCTACCACTGCCCAATAATATTTCAACTGTATTTAGCTCCGTAGATAGGACTTTTTTTTAAAATCATAATTGATTATACATATTTTGGGGGTTCAACATTGACATATGTTTATCAAATCAATATTACTGGCATATATATTGTTACAAATCATACTTATTCTTTATGCCCCTTGTCCAGTCTCTCCCTATTGCCCTCTCCCTCCCCACTCCCACCTCTGATAACCCTAGATTTTTTCTGTTCTTCTGAAGGAGTAATGGTTACTCTGTTGGTTTGTTGCCTAGATGATCTGTCCAATGCTGAGAGGTGTGTTCAGGTGCCCTAGTATTATTGTAGAGCAGATGCTTCTTCTGTCACTCTGGAATGGGCTTTGTGGAGAGAGACATGCTCTTCTTTTCTTTGGTCTCTGCTGGTGACTCTCCTTGTATCAATACACTCCAATGGCTGGTGGACCATCTGCGTGGTAGTTGTGGCATATAGCCCCTTTTTTTTTTTTTTTTTTTTCCTTTTTGTCTTTTTCCGTGTCCGGCAACGGATCGCCACCCTCAGTGTCGCCCCCGCACTGCACCAGGACCAGCAACGGGATCGCAACCCTCGGTGTTGCTCCCGCGCCTCGCTCAGCCAGTGAGTGGGAACTGGTCTGTATGTGGGATCCGAACCCTCGGCGGGAGCGCTGCCGTGCTTCCCAAGCAGCGCACTATAGCAGTGCGCCACCGGGCCGGCCCACTTTTGCAGCAGCCATGGTTATTGTGGTGGCATGTGGTGGGCAACCCACACAGAGGTGATGTTTTTGGCATGCTCCTTGGTGCTGGTGGTTTGCCTGATTGTGGGGGAGAGGGTCTGGTTCCTGGAACTATACCTCAGGACCCTGGGCAGTCCCTGATGTACTGGTGACGTGCCTGGGCTGCAACTAATTTTTTGTCCTTCACTTACTTCTAAAATGGGGGAACTTCCTGTGGGGACCAGTACTTGAGCTGTGTGGATTAGCTAAATTGGTGCTTTGCTGCTGATTCCCTAGGGAAGGCTTTTTGTGCAGTTCAAGTTTTAATGGTTGACTTTATAGGTACTTCCAGCTTTCCGAGACCCAGTGCACCTGGGTTGTGTAGAAACTCTGATCTGTTCCTGAGTCTTTTCATCAAACTGCACCCCATGCAATTCTGTATTCCTGACCAGTCTCCTCTGAGTGGTCCTTCACTGATTGGGGTGCTGGTCAGCTGTCCTTGCTGTGCCCTATTGTTCCCCAGGTGAGCCCATCTCCCCCGACCACCTGCCCATGCTGCCAACACTTTTCATGGGATGGGCCATGCACCGCTCCCTTGTGATGACTCACTGGCCTCTTAAGTGGCTCCTTTTTTCAGTTGTTGTGGCTCTGTGCTCCTATGTGAGTTCACAGGAGTCCTGTTAGTGGTCTTGCTGGCCTGGAGGTCTCCAAAGCCCTCTTCCCCCCTGCCACCTCCAAGCAACTTCATCCAAAGGGCACAGCTGCAGCTTTTGCCAGGTCCTGCTCCTCTGTGCGCCCAGCAGCTCCAGCCTTAAAGTGACTGCGGCACAAAATGGTCGGAGTGGTTTTTTTTCTCTGATCATGGCTTCTCCCACCTTCATGCACTCTGTAGGTCTCTCCTCCTCTTCCCCTGAGCTCTAGTGGCCCCAGCTTGGCTGTTGTTGCTTTTTTATAGTTGTAAATTGGTTGATTTATGGGAGAGTGTGACACTGGGGACCATCTATTCTGCCTTCTTAACCGGAAGCCAAGATAAGACTTTCAAAGAAAAATCTTACGCAGGAGTTCGAAAATGCAGATTGGGTCCCAGTGACTTGAACTTTCTATGCTGACCTAAATACTAGTAACAGTTCTCTCCACCCTCTTCAAAGCTCTTTTCATGGTTGGCAGATCCATTGGGAAACAAAAAAAGCAAGTTGTAAGTCAAGAAATAATGACTTTTATCTTATACCAAGGTAAAGGATTTTGAATCAGTTGCTGAGTGATTTCTATAGTAGCCTTATGGAAACCCCTCTTACCTAATCTTGGGAGAAAGATGTATTTATAATTTGTTGTAATAAATATATACTCTAACTTTTTATTGCTAATATACTTAAAAGTTTTTCTTTGAATATCCTTTATTATGATTGCCTTTTACTTTTATCCCTTATTAAACACTTCATATGTTATATATCCTATTTAATCCTATTTAATTCTCTCAACAACCCCAACTTTATAGATAAGACTGAGGCTCAAAGAGGATGAGTATTAGCATAAAGTTACTCAGCTAATAAGTTCATCTGACTCCAAAGAGAATATTCTTAACTACTACATTGTACATTCTGACTGATCTCATGCTTTTATAATTTGTAACAAAGCAGGTACTTAACTGTACTGTTTTTTGCCTTCTGCTTATTTTTAGTTAAAATTGATGGGGGGAATCGGGACTGGGGAATCTTCTAATAAATATGTAAGCTTATAAGTCTTTTTTAAAGGGGTCACCTTTGTCTATAAATCACAGTAGAATCTAAATTATTAAATCTATCTTTAATGGTATTCAGTATTTTTAAAAAACATTTATAAATCATAGGAAGTCTTAAAATACTGATCATTCTGGGTTTTTTAATTTAAGAAATAGGCTGATGATTTGAACAAATTAAGTATAAATTATTTTTTTGAGACAACTGGGGAAAATTGAAGACAGGTTGGTTATTAGATGAGATTAGGAAATTATTGATGTAGTTAGGTGTGATAATGATATATGTGTTTTTTTGAAGTCATTATTATCTTGTAGAGATAAATACTGAAGAATTTACAGGTGAAATGATGTATTATCTGGGATTTGTTTTAAAAATACTCCAAGATAAGCAGGAAAAAAGCATGGAGATCAGGAAATAGGTGAAACAAGAATGGGCAAAATATTGATAATTCTTGAAACTGGATGATGGGTACATAAGGGTTTATTATACTACTCTATGTAGCTTTGTATAGATTTGAACTGTTTCTTTTCTTTCTTTTCCTTTTTTTTTTTTTTTTGGTGGCTGGCCAGTATGGGGTTTGAACAGCTTTGTAATAACTGTGTAGAATTTTTTTTCAACGATTGGAAAATTGTTAGGAACTTGTTATTTTTCAAAAAAAAAGTGAAAAGAGAAGGAAAAAACAGATTTAAAAAGGTTTGTTTTTTTTCAATCCACAAAACAGTATAGCCATTTGGTTTCCTGGGTGCTTACTGCTACTGCCAATATAGAGGAGCAGGTCCATATTAAAAACAAGTAATAGTTTTATTGTTTTATCTTGACTCAGTATATTGGCATTTATAAAAATCGAATGAAAATTTACATTAAAGTTTTCTCAAATTTACACTATGTAATTTGTATCTCGTTTCTGATAATGTCACTAAACTATATATAGTCTTAGAGATGATCACTAAAAATTGTGGTGTTTATTCTAATTCCATATTATTGCAAAAATTATCACTAAAAAAAAATCTCTTCAACTATTGAGTTAGTCTTTGTTCATAACTGTTTTTTTGCTTTGAATCCTAGGCTTTTGACCTTTATGAACAAAGGTATGCTGCTGTGAAGATCCATCAGCTTAATAAAAGCTGGAGAGATGAGAAAAAAGAAAATTACCACAAGTAAATATTAATACTTTATGGTTTTATAAGTTGAAAAATTTCTGAATGGTCATGGATAATTAATACAACTCTTTTCCCATAGACATGCCTGCAGAGAGTATAGAATACACAAAGAACTGGATCACCCCAGGATAGTTAAACTCTATGATTATTTCTCCTTGGATACAGATACGTAAGTGAATAAATATAAGGATTTAGTTTTTAAGAAAAGATATGTTTGCTTTTGCTTTCCCTATTCTGTGATGATGATAAAATGTTCTCCATTTCTCCTTGTGAATCTGAAACTACTGGGTAATATTTATGTCTAATTCTTTTTTTCTTCTCTGTTGTAGGTTTTGTACAGTGTTAGAATACTGTGAAGGCAATGACTTGGATTTCTATCTGAAGCAACACAAATTAATGTCAGAGAAAGAAGCTAGGTCTATTGTAATTCAGATTGTAAATGCACTAAGATATCTCAATGAGATCAAACCCCCTATTATACATTATGATCTTAAGCCAGGTAATTAATGAAATGTGTCTAATAATTTTTTTAAGTTCTGAAGGGTATAGTTTTTAAAAGTTATTCATTAAGTTATCTGAAAACATGCTTTTTGGTTTAGTTTTTAAAATTTCATTGGAATACTGGTAGAATCAAATTTACTAGTATTTTAAATATATTTTTACTTCCCAAAAGTTAAAGTAGTAAAGATAATGTTTTTTATATATGTGTCTTTAAAAGAATCTTGTATTTTATATTTAGGAAACATCCTTCTGGTAGATGGAACAGCATGTGGAGAAATCAAAATCACTGATTTTGGTCTGTCCAAGATTATGGATGATGATAGCTATGGTGTAGATGGAATGGATCTAACTTCCCAAGGGGCAGGCACTTATTGGTAAATATATTATTAAAAATATTAAAAGTATCTAGATTAGTACCCAGTGTCTGTCTGAGAATTAGTTTTTATTTTCATTTGAGACTACTATGGTGAAGATGCTGATTTTAAGCCTCTGTGTTGAGAGGGAGACTACTCCGAGAGGGTCAGTCCTTTTTTTCCTCATCTGTTCTCAACTGCAAATACCAGCAAACTGGAGAGAGAATGACTTGGCATTAGCAAGTGACTTCTGTACCTACTGGCCAGAAACTCCTAACATGGAGAATTCATGGATTTTCTTCTACAGTACTTGGGTGATGTTTATTGTGAATATAAATACTAATATAAATATGAGAGTACTTCAAAAAGTTCATGGAGCTCTCTCTGATCTCTGCCTCCATCATCTTGCAGTGTGAGACCCCTGGGTCACTGTTGCCACCACCTAATGGACTTTGGACTTCCCACCTCAGAAACTGTCTCTGCTTAACTTCTTGAGCATATGGAGTACAGTTATAACAACTGTTTAAAAGTCCTTGTCTGTGAAGGTCAAGATGGCGACGGGTCTGGAGCGCGGGTGCCAGAAGTCAGTGTGAGCCTGAGAAGTGTGCGCTGTGCTGCCAGAGTGCTATTTGCATTTCCAAGAGCAACAAAACAAGAATAAGTCTTTGATCAACTAATCTACAACTATAAAAAAGCAACTACAGATTCAAGGTTTAGGGCCGACATTAAAGAAGATTCCTGGGAGGGCCTGAGCCGTGCTGTGGGACCGAGTGAGCAGCCCGAGGCGGCGGCGGCTAGGACGGGGACGGCGGCAATGCGGAAACGGAGAGGGAGCCGCTTGGCCGGCCCAGCTCTGTGAGTGACCCCTAGCCTGGTCCTGCTTACGGGACAGACACCCATCCGGCTTCCGCCTGCCCCACTAGGCCAGTCACTGGCCCAGGGCTGCCTCCATTTTCTCGGGTCGGGGAGGAGCCGGCCGGCTCGGCCAGGCCTGCCCTCCTCACCCGGCTCGGCTCCTCACTGAGCCTTCCCACTTCCTTGCCCCGGCGCGGGGCCTCCGGGGGTCTGCGGACCAGCCTCACATCCCACTTCCCCCGCGGTTCTCTGGCAGGGCTTGTGGTGTGGGGAGCCCCCAGCCAGCGTCGGGAGGACAGGGAAGAATGGGCCAGGCCGATTGTCACTCCACCGTACCCTGGGCTTCGGCCCCCAGTAAATTTCCTGTTACCGGGAGGTAGATACCATCTCTGCGGCCATCAGTTCGGAAAAACGCCTAACCGATTTATGGTTAGGAAAAGTGTGATCGGAGCGCTCCCAAGCTCACTTGAACCTCCCGGAGAGCTGACTGCGGGCTGGCGCCGGAGTCGGTCCGCGCCAGGGGAAATCAAAAGAGGAACTGTGTGCTGCGGGTTCCTCCCCCGAGGAGCTCACGCTCCAGTGTGGGAGATAAGACAAGTACACAGATAACTTCAATACCAGGAGGAAGGTGATAAGTCCCGAGAAAGCCCTATACAGTTCTACAAAGGCACCCAGA
This sequence comes from Galeopterus variegatus, assembly GCF_000696425.1. Classification (NCBI taxonomy): domain Eukaryota; kingdom Metazoa; phylum Chordata; class Mammalia; order Dermoptera; family Cynocephalidae; genus Galeopterus; species Galeopterus variegatus. The sequence goes on from NW_007726322.1 coordinate 89,221, forward strand.
GCGACAGTTCGTCTGCGCCTAGCAGAAACCTGAAAGTCTTCCTGGGCGAGGCAGTGCGGAGTAGGGGCTTGAAGGCCCGGCTGATAGACGAGGGTAGCAGAAGACATGTCCGATCCCAGTCTAGAGTGCACAGAGTGGTGAGGCATCCAGCTAGGGAGGCAGAGACTCGGCAGAAAACACACACTGCAGGCTGCCTCTGCGAGATCCAACAGCCCTGCCTAGTGCGCACAGATTGGGGAGATGTCCGGCTAGGGAGGTGGAGACTCGGCAGAAAACAGACACCCTGTGGGGCCACCAATGCGTGATCCAGCAGCCCAGCAGAGTCCAAGCTGACAAAAGTGGTGGCTCCCCGGAGAGGCCCAAGACCCAAGACAACCACACACATTAGACACTAGAGCCAACTGAGCAGTCACAGAGGTAGCCATACCAAATTGACAAACACAGCCACACCTTAGTTAGCCAATAGGGTCAAACCTGTGCACTGTGAAACCCCCTGCCAAAATGAATAAACATCAAAAAAAAGATACCAGAAATACAAAAAACCAAGAAAGTACACCACCAAAAGTTAATAAATCTCAAACTCTAGATCCTATAGAACAGGAAGCCCTTGAAATTAATGACAAGGAATTTCGAGTGATAATTCTAAAGAACCTGAATGAGACACAAGAAAACTCAGCTAGAAAGCATGATGAAATGAGGAAAAGTATACAGGGCATGAAAGAGGAAATGTACAAGGAAATCAATGCCCTGAAAAAAAATGTAGCAGAACTTGCCGAACTGAAGAAGTTATTCAGCGAAATAAAAAGCACAATGGAGAGTTTAACCAGCAGGATAGCGGAAGTTGAGAAGAGAACCTCTGAACTTGAAGATGGACTGATTGAAATAACACAAGCAGATAAGAAAAAAGAATCAAAGACATTGAAGAAAATCTGAGAGAGATATTAGACAACCTTAAGCACTCAAATATCTGAGTCATGGGTATTCCAGAAGAGGAGGAAAACGGAGAATGTATTGAAAACATACTCAACAAAATAGTGGCAGAAAACTTCCCAGGCATAGGAAAAATCACAGATCTTCAGATCCAGGAAGCTCAATGATCTCCAAACGTATTCAACCCAAAAAGGTCTTCTCCAAGACATGTTATAGTCAAATTGGCAAAACTCAAATACAAAGAGAGAATCTTAAAAGCTGCAAGAGAGAAGTGTCAAATCACCTATAAGGAGCCCCAGTCAGGCTAACATCAGACTTTTCATCACAAACCCTAAAAGCTAGAAAGGAATGGGATGATATATTCAAAATACTAAAAGACAAAGATTGCCAGCCAAGAATACTCTACCCTGCAAGGCTGTCCTTCCCAATTGAAGGGCAAATAGTATATTTTTCAGACAGACAAAAACTGCGGGAGTTCACCACCACACGACCACCCTTACAAGAAATTCTCAAAGGAGTACAGAGTTTGGTTCCTGAAAAATAACTACTATTGCCATAAAAACCCAAGTAAAACCAAAACCCACTAGTATATTAAAAATGACAATCATGAAAAGAAAACAAACAAAAACATTATCTACAACCTAAGGAACCAACAAACACAGAAAACAAACAGCAAAGCAGAAA
>NW_007726322.1:91587-92496 GCF_000696425.1 Galeopterus variegatus
AGGGTCACTACATAATGAAAGAGAGACAATGAGGGTCACTACATAATGATAAAAGGACTGATGCATCAAGAAGACATAACAATCATAAATATGTATGCACCCAATGTTGGAGCACCCAGATTTATAAAACAAACTCTATTAGACCTAAAGAAGGAAATAGACACTAATACCATAAGAGCAGGGGACCTGAATACCCCACTGTCAATGTTGGACAGATCATCTAGGCAAAGAATCAGCAGAGAAACACAAGATTTTAACAATACTCTAGACCAATTGGACTTGGCAGATATCTACAGAACATTCCATCCAACAACGTCAGAATATTCATTCTTCTCAGCAGCACATGGATCATTCTCCAGGATAGATCACATATTAGGACACAAGTCAAGTTTCAACAAATACAAACAAATTGGAATTATCCCATGTATTTTCTCAGACCACAATGGATTAAAACTAGAAATCAATAACAAACGAAACTCTGGAAACTATACAAACACATGGAAATTAAACAGCATTCTACTTAATGACATATGGGCCAAGAAGAAATCAAGCACGAAATAAAAAAATTTATTGAAACTAATGAAATAATGACACATCATACCAAAACCTGTGGGATACTGCAAAAGCAGTATTAAGGGGGAAATTTATTGCATTAAGTGCACACCTCAGAAGAATGGAAAGATGGCAAGGGAACAACTTAACACATCACCTTAAAGAAGTAGAAAAACAAGAACAATCCAAACCTAAAGTTAGCAGACGGATAGAAATCATTAAGATCAGAGCAACTTGGGCCGGCCCAGTGGCGCACTGGATAGTGCGCCGCTTGGGAAGTGCAGCGGCGCTCCCGCCGCGGGTTCGGATCCTATATAGCGATGCCCAGTGCGTTCACAGCGCTCACTGGCTGAGCGT
>NW_007726322.1:92506-93420 GCF_000696425.1 Galeopterus variegatus
AAAAAAAAAAAAAAAAAAAAAAAAAGATCAGAGCAGAACTTAGTGAAATTGAAACCCAAAAAACAATGCAGAAGATCAATGAATCAAAAAGTTGGTTTTTGAAAAGATAAATAAAATTGACAAAGAAGATTTAAATAACAAAAATTAGAAATGAAAAAGGTGATATTACAACTGATTCATCTGAAATACAAGGAATCATTTGAGACTACTATAAACAACTCTACGCCAACAAGTTTGAAAATCTGGATGAAATGGATAAATTTCTGGACACACATAAGCTCCCAAAATTAAGCCATGAAGATGTAGAAAACCTGAACAGACCAATAACAATAAAGGAGATTGAAGCTGTTATCAGAAGGCTCCCAACAAAGAAAAGCCCAGGACCAGATGGATTCACAGCAGAATTTTACCAAACATTCAAAGAGGAATTGACACCAATTCTTTACAAACTATTCCAAAAGATTGAATCAGACGCAAATCTCCCAAACTCATTCTATGAAGCAAACATCATCCTGATACCAAAACCAGGTAAAGATATAACCAAAAAAGAAAACAACAGGCCGATATCCTTGATGAATATACATGCAAAAATCCTCACTAAAATACTAACGAACAGAATACAGCAACACATACGTAAAATTATTCAAAACGATCAAGTGGGATTCATCCCAGGGATGCAAGGTTGGTTCAGCATACGCAAATCAATAAATGTGATATACCATATTAATAAAGCCAAGCACAAGGACCATATGATCATCTCTATAGATGCTGAAAAAGCATTTGATAAAATTCAGCACTCATTCATGACAAAGACAGTCTATAAGTTGGGTATAGATGGAAAGTATCTCAACATAATTAAAGCCATATATGACAAACCCACTGCCAACATCATCCTGAATGGGGAAAAGCTGAAA
>NW_007726322.1:94368-121269 GCF_000696425.1 Galeopterus variegatus
ACCCTATATAAGATAGGTATAGACCGAATGTATCTCAACATAATTAAAGCCATATATGACAAACCCACTGCCAACATCAGACTGAATAGGGAAAAGCTAAAAGCTTTTCCTTTAAGAACAGGAACTAGAGAAGGATGCCCACTCTCACCACTCCTATTCAACATAGTGTTGGAAGTACTAGCCAGAGCAATCAGAGAATAGAAGGAAATAAAGGGCATCCAGATTGGAAAAGAAGAAATCAAGTTATCTCTGTTTGCAGATGACATGATCCTATATATCGAACAGCCTAAAGCCTCTACAAAAAAACTCTTGCAGTTGATAAATGACTTCAGTGCAGTAGCAGGATACAAAATCAACACACAGAAATCAGTAGCATTTCTTTTCCCCGATAGTGAACATGCAGAAAGAGAAGTCAAGAAAGCCTGCCCATTTACAATAGCTACCAAAAAAATAAATTACTTAGGAATTGAGTTAACCAAGGATGTTAAAAATCTCTATAATGAGAACTACAAACCACTGCTGAGAGAAATAAGAGAGGATACAAGAAGATGGCAAGATATCNGGGAGCTAAAGGTGAATGAATCAATTCACACACATACACACACACACACACACACACACAATTTCACACACACACACAAAAACAAACAAACAACAACAACAACAACAACAAAAACCCGGGGTGGGGGGAGAGGAAGATATAACAACCACAATTTTTTTTTTTTTGAAGTTCTTACAACAAGCAAATGGAGGGGACACACTCGGGTGGGATGGGGGAGAGGGAGGAGGGAGGGATGTTTCAGTGATGGGACATAATAATCAACTACATTGTATATTGACAAAATAAAAATAATAAAAAAAATTAAAATAAATAAAAAGCAGTAAAGCTGAGATTTAAACTTAGGCCCACAATCACCCCTCAGATAAGCAATAGCTATTTCCCAAAAGCTTCCTATTAGTCAATCACTCCAGGATCCAACTGAGAAATAGAATGTATCCACATAAACATACTTATGATGCTGGGAAAATATAGATAGATGTTACATATATACATATATAGATTGATAGATCAATCACAACGCTAAGGCTATTGATAAGGTAGCATTCTTTCTACATAATATGTATACATACATATGTGCATGTATCTATATATGTATATATACACACATTCAAGTGTATGTGTGGATGTATACCTTATTTTATGCTTATACATAAGTATTTTAAATACATTCTAAATTCTACCGAACATAAAAGTAATTGCTGAAGAGGACTTTAATGCTATTTGGTGATTAAGATGATGACAAGACATTCTCAAAGAAAACCAAAGTAATAGTACTTCCTAGCAAATACTTGCAAATAATCTCAGAGATTTAAGTTAAGCTGCTATTTAAAGTTTTTAAAGCATAGTTTCTCTATGTAACTTTTTTCATACCATGTTATGTCCATGAATCTTGAGGGGGTGAAATATTTGATACCCAAATAACAAAATTCTCACAAATTTGTAAACCAGATAGTATGAGTGAAATAAAAAGTATTTATCTCAAACAAGTCAGAGTGAGTTATTTTACAACTAAGTATAGAAAGACATAGATGATCAATCTCTTTTCCTAGTTATCCAAATCAGCTCAAGATAAATGATGCTGTATAATTAAACCGAGGAAAGTTTACTTTGCTCAGATCCATGGGGAACAGTAAATCTTTAACACTTACTGATTTTGTGTTAATTAGGTATCTATGAAAGTCACTGGTGTTATTAAAAATGTTTGTAGGGCTTTAAAAAGGATTAGAAAAAATATCTAGGTAAATTTATGATGTTTTTGAGTCAAATATCAAAGAAAAAGAAGAAAATGGCATGTGTTTCTACACCTCACCAAATAAGAATAGGTAATAAAGATACATCCGTGTCCAGCTGAATTGACAAGAAGAAAAAGCCAAACAACCGTATGCTAGTGTTATGTGGAATGAAAGAGATTTAAAATACACCCCTTATCCACCAAGAAACACAATGTAGCTATCAGGATACTTGTAATGAGGAAAAGAGGAATTGTATGTTTTTTAGCATTTGGGTCATGTAGAGAATTGCTCTAACTCACTTGTCTTTTCAGAAGCTGCCTTTTTTCTTTTGTGAAAAATCAGAAAGCTCCAGACTACCTCACAGATCAGTCTAGCTCCGTGATGTGGTCCTCAGCAGCATGACACAGATGGTATGTGAGTCCCTACCCTATTTTCTCTAACTCATCTTTCAATGGGCTGAGCCACTCTGGAAATGAAGAGAAAAGCAAATGAAAAGGCTGTTCAGACGCTGTCATGTCTGGTTTTGAATCCGTATAGACTTTGCTTCATCCTAGAAAATGGAAGGCCAAGGTTTCTTAATCCTCCAAACCCCAAAATAAACATAGTCTGCTGAGAACAGAATTACACTAACAGTGGGTCTGTTTAGGACAATGACATTGATTACAATTTGTAAGAGGGACATTTTACCCTTAGCCATAGACGGCATACTCTAAGGAGCCCATAATGTCTTCCCCATCTCCAGTCAACCCCTGACCTAAGTCTCATGCTGATTAGCATCATCGCTTCTGCCTCTGTCCACACCCAAATGAATGATCGCTTGTGACCTCAACATAACAAGGACAAGCAGCAAACATCAAGGAAATACAGTAAGGTAGGAGTGGAATTTAGAAAGCACTACGCAAATATACTTTTAATAATTCTACTATCTGCCACACACTGTGATCGTAATTTGACTAAGGTTTTCCTTTTAATCTCTACAACAGTCCTGCATGTGTGTATGCGTGTATATATAGGGATATATATATGAATTAAATTGCTCAGTAAAGTTGCTTAACTTTAACATGTCAACAGAATAATACTTCTTAGAGTTTGTGAGTTCTTTGTATTCATTTTATGTTTTGTTTTTTTGTAATACAGGGGAACACTTTCATCAATCAAAATCTCACAGAGAAACTCAAATGTAAAACAGATGTAAGAGTGGCCAATGTGGCTGAGAGGGAGGTCACGAAGAGGGGATAACCTCCAACATCCGTGCTGTGGCCCATGACACTCTTTCTAAAGCTTTGCCTCTCTCCAGATCTCAGAAAATCATTCACCTCACCCAGCTAATGCGTGCTGTTTCTCCAGAAATTGTTCTTGGTGGGTGCAGATGGAGGTATAGGGGATGGCATTGAATGAGACTACTACAGGGAAGAGGACAGCCATAGAAAGGAGACAGAAATGGGACCACAGATTTAATTTGCCTATTTCCCAATTCAGCCTAAGATCAGTCCTGGCTGTAATATAGTCAATGTCGGACTACAAATCAGACTAATGATTTGAATGCAAATGTATTTTGATCAGCATTCTCTCAGATTATAAATCATACATTTTCCTAGTCACACCTTATATTAAAGAAATGTCTGACTTATAATTGCTTCATTTGTTTTTAAAGATGAAAGATGAGTAGATGCATTTTAAAGGCACCTTTAATGAGTTAAATAGCATTGTAATTAATGTGCCTTTAATTAAACAAAATAAATTTTCTTCATAAGATCTTAAGTGACTTTTTTCCCCACCCCCTCTAGGAGAAAGAACAGCATCAAATGTTTCAGCTCATTAGGTTTTAAAGTTTTAAGCAACTAAAAAGTTGGATTCCTGAATCTGTATCAAAACTCATTCACAATGGGAAATTAATAGCTCATAAATGGAATTTCTCTTAAGAGTAAATCATATCAGATATTTTTCTGAGATAAGCATTTTTTAAAACAGTACTTATTTTAACTTCTGTCTTCTGCCCCAGGTGGACACAGCCCAACAAAGGAACATAGCAGCTGCAAGCGACAAGAGTAACTTGGGAACCAAAGTGCACACGACTGCAGCTTCAGCTTCTCATTCACCATGTATTTTTTCTCCTAGCATATGGCAAAAGGCCTTTTAAATTATTGCTGGTTTTTATTTACATGCAGACATGCAGCCTGAGCAAATGTGACATAGAAGCCCACAGAACTGGGTATGGAAAATCTCTTAAAAAAATAGACAAATAGGGCCGGCCCGGTGGCGCACTCGGTAGAGTGAGGCACTTGGGAGCATGGTGGTGCTCCCGCCGAGGGTTCGGATCCCATATAGAGACCAGTCCACTCACTGTTTGAGCGCGGTGTGGACGCGACCCCGAGGGTTGCGATCCCGTTGCCGGTTGCGGTGCAGGCGCGACACCGAGGGTTGTGATCCCGTTACCGGTCATGAAAAAAGACAAAAAGGAAAAAAAATAGGCAAATAATAGCTTCAAAAAAGATACCTTCTCTGAAATGTCAAGTTTCTCTTTATGCAGCTGGGATCAGAACATACACTGTATACAACTGGAAAATATAGGAAAGCAGATTAGATTTAATATCAGGATCCCAAGCCCCATGTCCAAAGTTTCTAGTTCAATAGGCCTGGGAAAGAGCTTCAATAATTCTATTTATTTTATGTGATTCCAAAGAAAGTAGTCTGATGACCATGAAGAAACATGGATCTACAGTTTGGTATTATTGTTGTTGTTGTTGTTGTTGTTGTTGTTGTTGTTGTTGTTGTCATTGTTGTTGTTGTTTTCCTGAATATATATTTTGTAGAAAATTGGGATATACAAAAGAAAAAACTGCTGAGAAGAAAACATAATAGTCCCCACCACTCCAATATATTACTGCTTAATCAGTACAATGACCTCTAGGTATATATATAATTGTCCACAGTTTTCTTCCTACTGTATGTATTTTCTGTAATATTGCATATATAATATAATATTATATCACAGGAACTTTTCTCAACTCATTAGAAACTGCCTACATATAAAATTCTGTGCTGAATATAATTTTTTTCCTCAAGATTTTGAATGCATTATTTCACGGTTTTCTAATGCACAGTATTGCCAGTGAAAAGTTTAATAATAAATTTCCGGTTGCTTTATAGGTGATTTTATTTTTTAATCTCTGAAAACTGATAAACAGATTTTATCTCTATGCTTAATACTCTGAAATTTCATCAGCCTCTGTTATATAAATAAAAATTAACCTACAAGATTAGAGGGTTTAAACAAATGCAACTTCGCTAAACATATTTTCTATACTTTCTTTTATTCATTTAACAGTAGACCTTAGAGATTTTTTTTCCAAATTAGTATTTTAAGATATTATTTCTTTCCATGGCTAAGTAGCATTCAGTTTACTTTTTTGTTTTTTGTTTTGTTTTGTTTTGTTTTTTTGGTACACCATAATGTGTTTAACCACTTCTAAAATGACGGACATTTAAATATACCAAATTTTAACCAATTAAAATCAATACTGCAATGAACATGCTCAGACGTATATGTTGGATACACAGTCAAGTATTTCTGTAACATGAATTCCTGAGCATTAAATTTTTTGTTAAAAGAATATGTATACTAATTTCACTTATAATGTTAGACTGCTGTTGCATTTCTGAAAGTCTGATACTGAGATAAAGATTTGTGTGTAAGAAATTTGTTGGGGGATACTCTAAGAATTGATATCTATGAGTGAGTAACAAGGAAAGATGAATTTGCAATAAAATTGCAAAAACAGGTTTCAGATAAACCCAACAAGGAGCTGAGATACCCTGTAGAGATGTTTCTCAGTGGGGAAAGTGGGGCTGAGCCTTTATGTTTTTATGTCATTAGCTGCCCCAAAGAAAGAGCATAGTTTTGGCAGCGTGGCTCCTTCCAGTCCCCAAAGGCATCCAAATGGAAGACGTCAGAAGCAAACTCTCAGCCGCTGGGATAATAAGTACTTCAGTGCTTGGGAGAGTAGAGAACTGGCCATTGAGCAAAAGCATACGCTACCATCTACCACTTTGTGCTGACCATATCTACCTGCCAGGTATAAATTCTGGTAGCAATTCCTAATTTGGTGCTCCTCTTTTGTTCAGCAACATTCATGCAATAAAGATTAGTGGAATAAACTATAATCCCTTGGGTCCACAGATAATCCACATTATCTCATTCTTCTACTTTATTCTAGATACCCCTCACCTTTGATGATCACCTCTGCTGGTCAAGGTGACTTACCTGGTACTGTGACCCAGACCTTTATCCATGAAGAATCAAAGGCCCTAGTCCTCTAAAATAATAAAGTAAAAAATTTAATAAAAGCATTTATCCTCTAAATTTCTAAGACCCCTAAGCTTCCAAAGCCAAGAACTGTAGTGATGGCAAGCACATATTTCATGAGTGAGTTACAGGGAATGATGGTAAGTGGAGCCACTCCTTTATCTACCCCTTTGTTTCTGGACTCATTTATTCTACCTACTGAAAGCACAGTACCACATACTTGTCATTGATTTGGAATATACACGGCATTCTGGAAAATGGCACCCAAGTTCTCAGGGTATAATCTCCAAACTGGTACCACCTCTGCACTTTCACCAGAACTCCTCTGTAAGCCCAGAAGTTTATAAGTGGTACAGCATGTGACTGAACCAGTGGATCCCACATTTATATACTTACTCCCCAATATGCTTTGCTCTGAAGTAGAATTACAGCTTAGGGCCTCTAAATATTCCATAAGACCTCAAATAGTGCTGCCTGCAGTACCATAGGCATAACAGGAAAATTCACACTCAAAATATACGTCAATTCTAGAAAAGAGGAATAGCTGCCCTTCCTAGGATGGAAAATATTCGATGATACCCACATGAAACCAAGTGGCTGGTTGATCTTTTTGAGAAAGGGTGCCATATTGGGTGCTCAGCATTGGACTCTGTTATTGAAATTTAGACCAAGGCTTTATCAACCATAGTGAATGGGAGCCCATATTTTGGGGCATATGCATAGCCTTCATCCCTGCTCCATTGGCTATTAAATTCATTGACCCATTGTGCCAGCACTGAAGTAGCCAATGACAGATGTTGGCTGGTGTCAACAGATTGAATCATGTTGTCTACCTGTATTTTTAGAGCTGCTTTCATGGTAATATTATGTGAAAAATATTAACATGCAATACAAATATTTTCATACTACATGCTTTCGCCAGTACGTAAATCTTTATGCCTCTTCGCCAGACCTCCTCGACTCAAATGTTCAAATCTTTTTTATTCTATGCCACTGACCAACCAACCATGTTATTTATCATTTTCTATATGCCATTTCATATTCCAACCTCAGGCTACTTCTCTTTTCACACCAACCGGTTGACCAGGTACAACTGAAGAGTCCAGCTCCAGATCAAACTCCTACATGTTTTCTTTCATGCTCTCCTGAAGGCTTTTCCTGGCAGGCCTGGTGGAGGGAAAGTTGCCCTCCCCACACCAGATGTGGTGCACAGCCAGTGAATTGTAGGCTCTGGAGGAAACTGCAGTCAGGAACTCGGGCCTTCTCAAGCCAGCCATGCTCATATGCGTGTCCTCATTCTTAGCCCAGGCACCTCCACTCAGAGGTCTCCTTATCAAGAGGCTCTATCTGAAATATTTTTCATGTGCCTCCATCAGGACCTCCTTATGGAGGGGCTTTGAGGATACTTTTCGCAATTTTGACTCAGTGCTTTCTATTTCTAGTCTTTCCCCTTCTGCCTTCTTTCATCCTCCAGGCCCACAAAATGGCAGGGGCCTTTTTTGCTTAGTGAAACAATCTTCTCATTTGCATTGATTCACCCAGTCCTTGCTGGGACTGTTCTGTGGATAAAAATGGAACACTGTGGGGAACTGAAACCTTTTCCTATGTGGCCTCTTGCTTGTAACACCACATTAAGTGTACAAAGGCTTAATTGCTGCTTTCAGATTGACTTCTCCTAATTGACCAGTTTTACACCTGCCAGCTCTTGACACATTGTCACAGTAAGCAGGGTGGTAAATTAGTCACAATGTCTTTCTGGAAAAGCAAATACATGAAGATCCCACAAATCAAGTTTGGGAAGTGTCAGCAAAATCCCACAGGGTACTTTGCTAGCCGGGCCAGTGGGTCTCAGGAAGTGCTAGTAGACACCATGAGCACTCTTGCGTAGTGGTGGTGGATCGTTTACAGAAGCTTTACTGTTCCAAAGAGGAACCGTTGGTCCTTTTCCTTATCCCCCAACACCCAGGCATGTTGCTCACTTGTTCAGTCAAATTAGAGATCCAGCAGAGGAACTGTAGGAATGGCAAGGAAGCAAGCAGTTCCCTGGCTGTTGCTTACAGTCCTCAGGCAATGAGACCAAAAATCCTCAGTGACCCTTCAAGCCAGGTTGCAACCAATGACTGTTGTTAGCTCTAAGTAGGTCCCTGGCACAAATGGAAAGTCATTGAGACTTCTGCCTCCAAGGAAAAAGAGTTCAGAGTCCTTCAGGACAACTTCACCCAGCAACCCGAAAAGACCTTGGTTAGTTTGCCTCCACAATGAACAAGAACATCTCTACATTTCCTTTCCAGAACATCACTACAGACTCCCTTCTTCAGACTGTGCTCACAGTGGCCACTTCACCTTAAGAGGAGAAGGAAGGAGGAGGGGGAAGAAGAGAGAGTGCAAACAGCTGAGAACTTCTCTCTTGCAGCTGGGTACTATTTGGGCTGTGGCAGATGGGACCCACCTGTAATGAACTCCTTGCCATTCAAAAATGTGTTTGGGCCGCCCTCACAGAGCCATCCCTGAGAACTACCCTTTTACTTACATTGAGGGAGTGGGAACGGTATACATACGTGATGAAACCATTACCGGATTCAAATTTCTAGGTGAGTTCATGTTTCTCCTGCAGGTTATTGAGTGCATTAAACTGCTTCATAAGGTGAGGTCAGTTGTTTCACAACACAATCCAAATCATAACTGATAAATTTGGAGGCAGAGAGAAAGTGGCCACTGCCAAGATAGCAAAGACTGACCAGGTGAAAGAGCAGCATGAGAGTGATAAACAGGCGCATTCTGCTGGACGATCTAGGCAAGGGCCTACCAGAAAAGATGGCTGAATCTGGTCACTCAAATGAGGTCTCAAAGGAGGAAATCGAGGGGCTGCACAGCAAGGAACTCATGGCCAGGTGCCAGGCCATGGGAGACCTGATGGGCAACCCCACTGGGATTTGAGTGGTGGCAGCACCTGTGACTGATATCGGTGCTGTTCCCTCCACCCCTCCTGGAGGGCATGCAGGACTTTCAGCTTTCAAACTAAACAAGACTAAGGGTTAGACTGAAATCCTCCATCCCCCAAGGGAACCAGAGGCCCTATTCCAAGGTCACAGTTCAGTGGAGAGATGGGTGGGAATTGTACCTCTTGAGCCTTCAAAGATCAGTGCACAGGTAACTATGAGTCCCATAATCTCTGGCACTAGGATGAAGGTGGAAACAGATAACGATCTCCAAAATTGGGTCTGAGGCCACCACCACCAGGACCTTTAACCTGGCCTGTCTATGAAATTTTTCCATGAACTTTTTGAAGACCCCTTTTATGTGCGGCCCTGCTCACCCTCACTCACAGTCCTGACAGGGATCGATGCAGTTAGGGCCACATGATGCAGCATGTGGAAGACCGTTAACTTACTCCACTACATGCACCTAGTACCCCTGCCCCCCAAAAAACTAACCACACTTATTGCCAAACTTAAGGAAGCCAAAGTTTTCTGTGAGACAATTTCTTCATTCAACCCCATCTGGCCTGTGCACAAGGCTTCAGTTACCTGGAAATTCACCTTTGACTATTGGAGGCTCAATGCAATAGTGCCACTCTTGACACTAGTGAAACCAGACACTGTGACTGTCACAGAGGCTATTGCTCAAGCTGAGGGAACTTGGTGTGCAGCAATTGATATCTCAAATGCCTTTTTCAGTATCTCCTTCCACCCATGTTATCAGGACCAATTTCTCTGGGTTGTAATATACTTTAAGATCTTTTGATATGGCTAAATTCTTAAATACCTAAATTCCCTGGCTATCTGTCACTAATAGATAGGCCATGACCTATAAAAAGTTCCACTCCCAGAGAGAACACTAGACTTCTGCTGTATTGATAACATCTCCTGGTGGCCCAGACAAGGCCACCACCCAACAAGGACTGGATGCCCTCATGACCGACATGTGACAATATGACTGGGCCATTACTATAGACAAGACACAAGGATCTAGCACCCAAGTGAAATTCCTGGGCATAATCCAGGAAAGAGCAAAATGCCTCATTCCAGAGGAAAGATTTACCTTTGTAACAAATGAAGAGAAGCAGAGGAGCCGCAGCCAACACAATGCCCTTAGAGAGGTCTTCCAGTGAGCTACCTGAGCTGCTTCCCCCGCTCAAGCCCCATCAATTAACATTTGCTGTCTGAGTTACAGATTTCAGCAACCTTTCAGTTTGCCAATTGGAACCTATGGCAAAAGGATACTACCACAGGTCAGATTTGTCCATTGGGCTTTTGGATCCATGCTCTCCTAAGTCAGCTTAAAGGTATACATCCTGTGAGAGACCATTACTGGTCATTGTTATTGTGCTTTGGTAGATACTGAGTGCATGGCCCATGGTTGTGAAGTAGTCTTGCAACTTAAAATCCTAATCATGTCATGGGTCTGAATAGAGCCCTCAAATCACCAGGTGGTAGCAGCTCAGAAATCCTCTCTAGTGAAATAAAATTACTACATACAGAAGTGGGTGAAATCTGGCCAGGCTGGGGTCTTGCAACATCATAAAAAGGTCTCATGTGTGCTCCTCTGTCTCTCTTCCCAACCCAGGCATATTACTGAAAGAGCCACTACCTCTACCTGCCCAGTGGGAACACAGATAAGAAAACTCCCACACATAGGCCTTGTTCACTGATGGTTCTTCCCAGTTAACTTCTACCAGAATGGAATAGGGTGCTATGGTTGGCTATCATCCACCCGGAGAGAGGCACAGTAAAGGATGCTCAGCCCAATGAGCCATGCCATGTGGTATGGATGACTGTCCAGGCTACCCAAGTATATGAGGTGTACAATATTTTTCACTGATTCACAGGCTGTGATCAATGTCACTGGCAAGCTTCAGACTGCTCTAAAAACAAGCCCTCACCCTTGTGTGGATGAAACATTCAGATAAGAATTAGCTCTATTCCTAGTAAGCTTTTTATTACCCGTTTAAATGATCACCAGAAAGGGTCTTATGTTGACAAAGGGGAATATAAGCAATGAGCAGGCCATGTTTGTCAGCTAAACTCAGAGACTGAATTTTCCTCTAACCCAGAACAAGGTGATGCTCAACCTATTGCCTCCTTGATCCGTGAGAAATTGACACACCAGCCTAGACTGGCCTCCATGCACAGACTAACACTGTGATATGAATATCCCAAAGCAGCATGAAAAAGTTTTCCCCCCTGCCACACCATGGTCAAAGCTAATAGCACTTCCCAGGGATAAATCTCTCAAGACAATGGGCTAAGGAATCTTGACAAACAGATCATATTGAGCTCTCATAACATCAAGAGGATTCCACTAGATCCTAACCGTAGTCTACACTTCCTCTGGGTTTGTGTAGTCATCCTTGTGCATTCCACTGACTTGAGCCACACTATCCAGGTCACATGAGATCATATGTTTTTCTCGTTCAGGTTTCCTGAGTGCGTTTTATTTGATAATGGGTCCAGATTGTGGCCCAAGTTATATATCAGCAGGCCCAATCACAGGACACACAATTCATTCTTCATATTCCATATTCTTCCCAAGCTGCAGGGGTGATTGACTATTTTTATGGACAATTAAAAAATAGGCTTAAGTTGCTAATGGCAGGGGTAAAGATAACCCCAGCCTGGACATCTCAGGCAAGCAGTCTGGAGTCTCAATGCGCAGTTTCCTGAAAGGATGCTTCTCATTTGTGCTCCATGTTTTGTGGAATATACTATAATGCATATGTACTTTACAGGGCCTGGTTTTCCAAAGTCTTGCAGTTTCAAATATTGACCTTGTGGAGGACTGGAAATTTTCCTCAGGCTATAAGTCTCTCGTGTAAGATAAAGATTTGTGGCACAGCAAGGTTGCTGGCTCAAGGACAGACAAGTTACTGATTGTTATGTAAAGATACTGAGAAATTGCTGTAAGAAGGAATGTTTGCTAAGATCAAGCTTTTGTTAATTGCCTTACTGGCATGTCAATCTGGCTTGTTTCACTGAAAGTTACCAGCCTATACTGTTAAACTATAACCCCACCTATGTTCTCTTCCTGTAACTTCCTGGTCTGGAAAATAAATGTGGGAAGAGTACCCCAATTCAGTGTTAATTTCCTGAGGAAGGGATCTCTCTCACTTGAGCATTCCCAGGGAAGTTAACCACTTCAGGGCTTCTCACTGCTAAGAAGAGATGGGCTTTGAGTAATCCTTTGCATCTCTGTCACCCAGGGGAAGTGGGGTGACAAATCCGTGTGGGGCAAAGCAACGCAAAGCAAGAATGTTTTATCAAGTTGTCTGACCTCTTCCTTCAATTTTACACTCTTCTTTTACAATTATTGACAACTCAGTCTCCCTAGGCAACCCTGTAAGGGCCTTCCATCTCCTTCAACCCCTTTTCGAAGACTCAAATAGATGGGAGCTTAGAGTGGCTATGAAACAATGAGGAATGGGAGACAGAAGCCTCCTTCTTTATTGACCACCTGGATGCTGAGGATAGATTTTTGCCTGCAAGAACTTCAAAAATAATAACTCTCAATTTGAGGTCTCTAGTTTAACACATTCCTTAAGGCAACCCTGCTACTCTGTCTCATGTAGCCCCATGGGATCAATATCCATACATAGAATAGAAACATTTATTAAACCACAGGAGGATAAAACCAGAAGGCTTGCACACATCACCCCAGGGGATGAATTAGGGGTGCTATTCTTGCCCATGGTACAGGACAGACAGCCCACATTGCAGTCGATGGGGAGAGATCTCCTTACCTGACAGGAGAAGGAGGAGACAGGATCTAACCTCTCTTGTCTCTCTCCTATGGAATAGCCTGTGTGACTCCCACCTTGCCAAACTTGTTGAAACACCTGCCCTAGGTAGTTGCCACTGGCCTGAATTTGACAAGCTATTGAATATGCCACCTACTGCCTTGCCTGACCCATGTCACTGAATATCACACATATTTCTCTAACTATGGACCTTTATGACATCTCAAGTAACCCAACCTTATCAATATACAATGCTTTGCCACAACTGGACCCTGACATCACAGGAACTAAATGCCTCTCCAGATGTCAACTCACTCCTATCATGGGTGGGAACAAATGGAACATCTAGAAAGGGGGGCATAGGATCCACCACTGGGTCTATTTTGGTCTCTACAGTGGCAGTCTTCTCTCTTACACTTATTCCAGTCCTACACAGACTTTTCAATTCCATTCTGCCCACCAAGAGGGAGTTTAAGTTGGTTGACCCCCATGGTAGACAAAATTCTACCTTCTCAGTATTGTGTGTACCCTCATAGAACATTATTTCTTCTGCGAAAACCAGGCCTTCGTCTGTCTTTTTCCTACCATTGTAACATATGGTAGATGTGGGATATTAATAAGAGACACCCAAGTATTCAAAATAACTCTTCCTTTAGAATATGTTGCACTGTGTTAAGTCAGGTGAAAGCTCCAAAGCCAGGCAGACCCAGTTACTTGGGGGGAATTGCCAGATGGCATTATTGACTGCTCATGAATGTGCTTTGTGTGGTTATCCCCACTGTCAGAGTAATTCAATTACAAAATGTTGTGCACGAACTGTCCCTGACCCTCACTGAGGTTATTAATGATACTACCTCAGCTTTGGAGACACAATAGACAAGCCTCAATTCCTTGGCCTGAGTAGCTTTAAATAACCACATAGCCCTTGACCTCCTGCTGGCCAGTCATGGATGGGTCTGAGCATTTTCTAACACATCATTTTTCACCTGGATAGATGAAACTGGCTAAGTAAAACAGTCCATTATAAGGATTTAAAAGGCCTCTTGACCCTCTAAAGTAGATTCTGAAGGGCTAAAGAACAATTTTCCCAGGTCTACAGGACTCAAATATACTTCATTCAGTGAGTGGGGAAGAGGGGAGCATTTGTAGGTCATTACTTCTACAACTAGGTTATTATAAAGCAAATTCATAAACATTCAAGTTCCCAGACAAGTTTTACACTGTAATTCTGCTCTGAGGCTGGCTGACTTGTCAACAATCTATTCTGATCTCCATGGCTACCTGTCCTATTTGCTATACTTAAAGCTTCTCCTCTACCCATATTATGAGTTGCTTCTAACATCTAGAGGCTGTGAAAGAGTTCTGTCTCTTGCACAAGAGCATGAGAAACTTCAGGGATCTGGTCTCCGGAAAAACTGATGGGGACTGTTTTAAAAACAAACCAATTAAAGTCTCTGGAAATGGCTCAACAGATAGACAGCAAATGAAGAAATATTTATTCAAGAAAATTTGCGAGAATTTGATATGAACTGCGAGAGTCAGTGGTAGTTGAACAAAGACCTATGCTCTCTTTACCTACTTCCAGCTCAGAACGTGGGAACTCCACTCCAGACTGTTACAGACAAGAACAAGGGACTTTCTCTTCCTCCAGAGAGCTAGATTGCCAGGAAGGGCAGGATGCCAGCATTTCTTATCCTGCCACCAGTTGTGAAGGCTAAATTCTGGGTGAATGTGGCCAAAATCGGGAAGTTGTGATGAAGGGCAATTGGAAAGAAATTGATAGATTTATGGGAAATATAGCCTAAACTGTAAGTTGGCTGGTTTACCAGAGAGAACTGGGGAAAAAGACATCTCTAGGGGTCAGAAGAAATCTCAAAAACTGACCTCAAAGATCAAAAGAGAACAAATGTAATTGTATTTGTCCATAATACAAGTTATGAATCAAGACATTGCTAAAAGTAATAGATCATCAGCCAATAATAAGTGGAATTTAACAACTAGGTGTTGTCTGGAAAAGAGATAGTCAAAGAGAGCTCTGCCAAAAATCACTTGTTACCCCAGGGTGATTGTGGACATACTTCAGGTTGCATCCCCTCAAGAACAACATCAGGGACTTCATACCTCAGGACAGAGATCATCCAACCAGCTACTAAACAGGTAAACAAAAAATATCAATAACAAGACACAGATTAAAGGGGAGTGTGGTACCAGCACTGAGTTGACACACTATATTATCTAAAATATTCAGTTTCCAACAAAAATTACCAGACCTGAAAAGAAAGAAACTGTGACCCATACAAAAGGGTGGGGGGAGCATGCAACAGAAACTGCTTGTTAGAGCAACCAGATGTTGGATTTAACAAACAAAAAAATTCAACGATACCCTTATAAATATGATCAAAGAATAAACCATGATTAAAGAAGTAAAGGAAATTATGACAATAATGTTACATCTAATAGAGAATATCAAAAAAGAGATGTAAATTATGAAAAAAAAACAAATGGAAATTTTGGAGTTAAAAAAGAAAAAGAATTGAAATGATAAATTTTTGCCATTTGAACTGGCAAACTTGAAGAAAATCTATAGAGATTATGCAATTTGAAGAACAGAGAGAAAAGAATAAAGAAAAATGAACAAAGCCTCAAAAAAATATGGATACCAGTTAGCACACCAACATACATGTAAGGGAATACCAAAAGGAGAGAAGACAGAAAAAGGAACAGAAAAAATATTTTTAAAAATAATGGCTGACAGTTTCTCGCATTCTGTAGGTTATCTCTTCACGTTGTTGATAGTGCCCCTTGCTGTGCAGAAGCTTTTTAGTTTGATGTAGTCCCATTTATGTGTTTTTGCTTTACTCGCCTGTGCCTTTATAGTCTCACTCAAAAAACCGCTGCCTAGGGCCGGCCCGGTGGCGCACTGCTATAGTGCGCCGCTTAGGAGTGCGGCGGCACTCCCGCCGAGGGTTTGGATCCCACATACAGACCGATTCCCGCTCACTGGCTGGGTGAGGTGCGGGCGCAACGCCGAGGGTTGCGATCCCGTTGCCGGTCCCGGTCTGGTACGGGCGCGACACTGAGGGTTGCGATCTGTTGCCGGACACGAAAAAAGACAAAAAGGAAAAAAAAAAAAAACTGCTGCCTACTCCCATTTTGTGTAGCATTTCCCTTATGTTTTCTTCTAGTAGTTTCATAGTTTCAGGTCTTACATTCAGGTCTTTAATCCATTTTGAGCTGATTTGAGTGTATCATTTGGTGAGAGATAGGGGTCAAATTTCAATCTTCTGCCTGTGGATATCCAGTTTTCCCAGTGCGATTTACTAAAGAGTCTGTCTTTTCCCCATTGTATATTTTTGGCACGATTTTGTTCAAGATTGCTTTAGCTATGTGGGGTCTTTTGTAGTTCCATACAAATCTTAAGATAACTTTCTCTCTACAGATCTTAGGATCACTTTCTGTATTTCTGTGGAAAATGTCACTGGTATTTTGATCTGGATTTTGTTAAATATGTGGATTGCCTTGGATAATATGGACATTTTCATGATGTTAATTCTTCTGACCCAGGGACATAGGATAGTTTTTCATTTATTTGTGTCCTCTTCAATTTTTTTCAGCAATGTTTTATAGTTTTCATTGTAGATGTCTTTCACCTCCTTCATTAAATTTACTCCTAGGTATTTCAAATTTTTTTTTTTTTTGGTAGCTACTGTAAATGGGGTTACATTTTTCTTCAGTTAACCATTTTATTTATTTATTCATTCTAAATTTTTTATTTATTGAAACATAATTGACTGTACATATCTGTGGGTTACACCATTTAATATCCATACCTGTGTGCAATATGTGATGCTCAATTCAGGATAATTAGTATATTCTACATCACATAATGTAATCATTTTTTGTGGTCCTTTACCAATTTCTTGTTAACTTCCCCCCACCTTCCCCTTTCCCACCTCTGGTGGCCTCAGTTCTATTTTCTCCTTTTGAAAATTCAATGAATTATTGTGGTGGTTGTACCTATCTTTCTTTTTTTAAAATTTATTTGTTTTGTGTTGTTTTGTTTCGTTTTTAACTCCCACTTATGAGTGAGGGAATGCAATGTTTCTCTTTCTGTGCCTGACTTACTTCGCTGAACATAATTTTCTCTAAGTTCATCCATGTTGCTGCAAATGGAAGAATTTCATTCTTTTTTTTTTTTTTTTTTTTTTAAAGATGACCGGTAAGGGGATCTTAACCCTTGACTTGGTGTTGTCAGCACCACGCCCAGCCAGTGAGCAAACCGGCCATCCCTATACGGGATCCGAACCCGGGGCCTTGGTGTTATCAGCACCGCACTCTCCCGAGTGAGCCACGGGCCGGCCCAGAATTCCATTCTTTTTTATGTCAGAGTAGTGTTCCATTGTGTATATATACCACCATATTTTTAATCCATTCATATGTTGATGGATATATACGGTGATTTGATTTCTTGGCTGTTGTGAATAGTGCTGTAATGAACATGGGAGTGTAGGTGTCTATTTTTTTAAAAAAGGTATCCTATGTCATGCTCTGACAGCCCTTCCTTCTGTTGACTTAGTAATAGCTCTATTTTTATGGTTGCTATAGGAAAGAGGCAAGGAACAGATTCTCCTTCACAGCTCTCAGAAGAAACCAACCCTGCTAAACCTTGATTTCAAAATCTTAGCCTCCAGAACTGTGAGAATAAATTTCTGTTGTTTAAGCTAAAAAAATAAATAAATAAAATAATAATAATAATAATAATAATAATAATAATAATGGCTGAAAACATCCCCAATCTATTGAAAAACATTAATCTACATGTTCAGGAAGCTCAACAAATTCATTGATAAAACTTTAATCTTTACATTTAGGAAGCTTAGCAAACTCATTTTTACATCATAGTAAAAATACTGAAAGCCAAAATCTTGAATGCAGCAAGCAAAATATGACTCATCTCTTACAAGGGAATTTCAATATGACTAACAGCTGAATTCTCATCACAAACAATGGAGGCCAAAAGGAAGTGGAAAAAGATATTCAAAGTGCTCAAAGAAAAAACTGCCAAAAAATAATTCTATATCCAGTATAGCTGTGTTTCACAAATGAAGGAAAAATATCACATTCCTAAAGAGACAAAAACAAAGAATATTTGTTGCTAGCATACTCACCTTGTAAGAAATACTAAAGTATGTTCTTCGGGATGAAAGCAAGTGACCCCACACAGTGATTTGTACACACACACACACACACACACACACACACACACAAATAGCACCATAAAGGTAATTATGTAATTATAAAAGACAATGTAATGCCTAATTCTTCTTCTTTATTTTCTTAACTGATTTAAAAAGCAATTGTACAAAGCAATATGCATGTAATGTATTGCTGGGTCTATAACAAATAGAAAGTTAATATATTTGCCAATAACAGCACAAAGGAAGTGGGTGGGAGCAAAGCTGTGCTGGGTAAGAAAATGACTCCAGATGGTAACTTGAATCCATGGGAACAAATAACAAAAACCAAAAATAATAAATAAGAAAGTTGATATCACAAGAGCTTTATATACCTGTTCTTCTTTTTTCACCCAAACCTTTGTATCCTTTCTGCCCCATCTAAGGTGATGTCTCCTGTCTACATCACTGTTTCTCAAAGGCACTAATTTTCTCAGTTTCCAATCTGTACACTCATCATATTTTCATTAATGGTTCAGACTTTAGTTAAATAATGAAAAACCCAAAAAGAGAAATATCTTGCTGGCAACTCTGCTTTTAGGTTTTTGGCACAAACTTTTTCTGAGGGAATGTTTCTCAAAAGAACTTGAGTAATTGTGAGGAACAGGGGAGAGGAAAATACAAGAAGGAATACATATATTTCAATAAATTTTCTATCTACTCAACCTTGTAAATTTGTGGTCTTTACATTTGTATCCTTACCTTTTATTTTCTATGTAATCTATCAATTCCTGAAAGAGGAACTGTGAGAATAAATTTCTGTTGTTTAAGCTAAAATAAATAAATAAATAAATGTGCATATTAAAATATGACATTATGATTGCTCTTTTGACAGTTTCTTTTTGTATTTTATTAATATTACATTACATCTTCCTATGATGATATTTTTACTGCATAAATGTTTATGACCCATACTTCTCCAGAGATTGAAACTTTTATTCCTATTTAACATAACTGTCCAATTTAATATTTTAGTCTTAAAATTCTATTTTATTTGACTTGATACTACTTCTTGCATCTTATTATTTGTTGGTATTATCTATCACATGTTTTCCACTGCTCTTTTTTTTTTTTTTTTTTTTTTCTCTCAGGCATGTTCTATTAAGTAGCATATGTCTTCAAGGTAGGATAATTTTCAAGAGTTCATCCAGAAGACTAGCTCCTAACTGTATCTGTTTTCTGTGTTCTGGTTACTCAATAAATCTAATCCTTTTGGATAATATCTTCTAAAACTTTTTAAAATGCCTGGTCTTTTAATGGCACCCTGTCTTGTTTCTGGCTTCCTTATATATTTATTCTAGAAGGATAGACAGACAGGTAGATATAAATATATGTCTATACTAGATATACATATGTAGAGACACATATTTTCTCTGCTGTTTCATAATGATCTGAATGAGAAAGAAAGAAAATGGATATGTGTTTCTGCCCTCTTCCTTTTAAATATGATGAACTTAGGTTCAAAGAGAGTAAATGATTTGTCCAAACTCACAGAACTAATTAATAGCAGAAAGAAAACTAAAGCACTGGACTCTTAATTTCTATTCAAGAGCCCTTTCCACGACAGTGTGTCTTCAACATACACGTTTTAAAAAATTTATAGCACATAAAAATTAAATGAAAACATAATAGTTTTGAGAATGTACTTCTAAATAACTTTTATAAGTAGTGCTCAGAATTGAAATGTAGCAATTGTTACAAAAGCTCTCTACTGATAAAACTAGAAACATTTCTTTTTAATAAAACCAATGCATTAGAAAGTCAATGTATATCCTACTGATGTGCTCATGAAAAGTAAAGACTGAATTACAAAAATCAATCAACAACTATTCAATGCAGGATTTCAAGTGGACATCACTGCACTGTCCTCAGCACACCAATCTATAGGTTTTCCACCTCTAAGTCATCCACAGTGTTCAGACCTTTATTTCTCCCCGAATTAGCTAACCTTTCCACAGCATTTTATATTATTTTTAATCAAAAATTTTTCTTCTGTTTATCTCTAACCTGTTTATTGACCCTGAGTTTATAGGCAGGACTCAGATATGATTGAAATTGAAAACAATGGGAGGCTGCAAAGTTGGATCGTTTTTATTGAAGCACTCAGGAGATTAACCACATGACCCTGTGATTTATAATAGCAGTTATAAGCTAAGGAGTTTCATACAATTGGATAGATTTCACAAATACCCTCCACATCAGAACTCACAAAGGCTGCCTTTTTCTACTAATCATTTTTACTAGCGTTGTTATTGTTAATGGACAAATAAAAGAAAAATTACATTGAGATTAACATGCCAGATTTTAACTCTAAACTTTTTATGTCCCAGAGAATAAATTCACATTATAAAAATAGGTCCAGCTTCAAATTAGAAACAGTGTACATAGTGAATAAATAAATAAGCAGAGTTATTTTCCAAAGGAGCATCTAAAATGGGAATAAAGTGAAAATGACCTTGAGAGATTGAAAAATGCCCTACAAAAGAAGAATGCACTTTAAAAGGGAAAAATGCCAACAAATTATTTAAAAATAATAATAAAATCATTTATAATTATAAATATAATCAAAGTACAACATTATATCAGTGTCCTTCCCATATACTACTGACTTTCAAAATATATAAAGGATATACTTTTCTGTAAAATAATATAATAAGTGGTTCTATATCCTTATGTCAGTTCACAAAGACATGGAACTCATAATAAAGCCAAAGTTACTTTACATGTATACATAAAGTAAAAACATAAAAGTAGTACAAAGTTATTTTTATTTTCTTTTAAATATTAAAAAATTATTTGTTTATACTGTATAAGAAAAGAAAAAGGGAAATACAAAGTCTTTAAAGCATTAACTGACACTGATTTGTTGTTCTTACTTGTTACCAATTAACATCTGCCCTACTTGCAAAATAATTGAGCCAATTTATAAATCACATGTAACAAAAAAAGTGTAAAATACTGATGAAATCATTTTCTGCTCAATACTCTTCCTCCCTCACCCTTCCCAGAGATACACACCCTATAGTGCAGGGATTTCATTATTTGTGTACCATGTAGTGCCAGGACAGCAAACTATTTAGAACAAAGTGATTACATTCCCACTAACAATGTTCAAAGAGGCCCACTTATTTCTATGAGACACCCAGCACGTCTCTGGGTTCTCTAGAGGCTAGACATTGTTTTCTCTTTTTAATGTTAGATATAAAAGAGAGAGGATTAAGAAAAGGCTTTGAGACAAAAAGCATATAGGGGACTAGAAAGATGGCTCTTTGTCCTCTTTTGCCTTCCTTCCATCTCTCTGGAGAATGGGAGAATAGGATCAGAAATATGTCTCCTGGTAGATGCAGTGGAGTGATAGATGCAGTGATAGATAGATTAATTATAGAAACTGGGACTTGCTTCCCCTTCAGTAATTTCTAAATGTGGAAAAGCTGGTATTCCATGAATGGTAGCATAGAACCATGGTACTGTCTAGGCAGCTACTAAGCCTACTAGAGGAAGAACGACCTAGAGAAGAGGCTAAGGGTGTATGTTGCTGGCAGTGTTGAGACAGACACACTTGTTCTTTTATTGTTCTGTAGTGAAGAGGGCCAAGTTGAAGCTGCTCAAAACAAACATGCAAAAAGGCCTATGCCAAGACCGCATCCATAGGACCAAACCAGTCTGATCTCTTCCCAAATCAGGCACCCCTTCCTCCTGCCACCCACCTAGAAGGAAGTGAGATCCATGAATACAGAGACTGAAAATGGAAAAGTGTAGGGGAAGGAAGTTCAGAAAGGAGAGATCCTGAACTCTGAAGAATGATTGAAATAATGCCTATATCAAACATCTTACTGACTACTCAATCCCAAGAGAAACAAAAATTTCAATAACTAGATTAATCATGGATGTTACTGAGATGGATGAAGATATAACCAAGAATGGGGAAAAGTTAAGATTCTCGCTCTTGGCAAATCTGGGGATCCAGATTTCAGAATCATATGTGCAGATCTCAAAATAAAGCAAGTTTTATATTTGAACACATCTGCATTGGGAGTCATCAGGCAAACAGAATATGCATAGTAGATAAGTACACAGTTGATTGATCTGGAGGTATGCACTTCTAAGCTGGGATCATCAAAGTCCCTACCCAAACATGAAGATTTGAAATTAGGCTAAGGAAATTCTGGCTTAGTCTTCCATGTCTCTTGCTTTTCAAACTTCCCTTGTTTGTCCTGATGTTTCTGTGTCTTTTGGTGTCTAGTTGCGTTGGTCGGTTGTTTGAGGTCAGCTATCAGCTCTACCAAGCCTTGTCCTAGAGGGTGAGACTAACGAGCTCACTCTGGGTCACATGCCCATCTCTGTCACAAACGGGAAAAGGATACTATAGATGAATGGTGAATGGTTCAAGCAGGATCAGGTGTGTAGGGAAGAAGACATTCCCAGAAGGAAAACATGCAGAAAGAATAAAAAATTTTTTAAAAATGCTTACCATTTGAGTAAAACAACAAGAAGACAAGAGCAGAACACATGAAAGAGACAATAGTTATGTGAAAAAACCTAGACTAAGAATTCCTACTGAACTTCTTCACAGCCAAAGAAAGAAGAGAATAATAATAATAATAACAACAATAATAATAATAATAATGTAATTGTTCCAGACAGATAAGAAGAGAAAGAATAGGAGAAATGAAACCTAACTGCATGGTGTGTAGTGCTTTCTTCAGCAGGCTTATATAGCAATCCTCAATTTAAAAAGGAAAAATAAGTTTTGGAGAGGACAGAAACAAGGAGTAGGCACCATATACTGAATTATAATCATGTGATGCCTTTTTTGGATAATTAAAGGAAAACTGCCTACTATTTACATTTTGATAATCTGATTCAGTGAGTACTCAGAAGAATTAAAGGCTATTATGTGACCTTTGTTTTAGTGGTTCCCAAAACATAGCTGCACACCAGATTCACCAGGAGTGCTTATAAAAAACAAGGATTTCATTGGCCTAAGATGAAGCTTCAGAAGCTACACTTAAATAATACCTCCATTTTCTTGTTGTAAGAGCTTCAAAAAAAAAAAAAAAAAAAAGTTGAGGTTGTTAAATCTTCCTGACTAGAAAGATGGCTCTTTGTCCTCTTTTGCCTTCCTTCCATCTCTCTGGAGAATGGGAGAATAGGATCAGAAATATGTCTCCTGGTAGATGCAGTGGAGTGATAGATGCAGTGATAGATAGATTAATTATAGAAACTGGGACTTGCTTCCCCTTCAGTAATTTCTAAATGTGGAAAAGCTGGTATTCCATGAATGGTAGCATAGAACCATGGTACTGTCTAGGCAGCTACTAAGCCTACTAGAGGAAGAACGACCTAGAGAAGAGGCTAAGGGTGTATGTTGCTGGCAGTGTTGAGACAGACACACTTGTTCTTTTATTGTTCTGTAGTGAAGAGGGCCAAGTTGAAGCTGCTCAAAACAAACATGCAAAAAGGCCTATGCCAAGACCGCATCCATAGGACCAAACCAGTCTGATCTCTTCCCAAATCAGGCACCCCTTCCTCCTGCCACCCACCTAGAAGGAAGTGAGATCCATGAATACAGAGACTGAAAATGGAAAAGTGTAGGGGAAGGAAGTTCAGAAAGGAGAGATCCTGAACTCTGAAGAATGATTGAAATAATGCCTATATCAAACATCTTACTGACTACTCAATCCCAAGAGAAACAAAAATTTCAATAACTAGATTAATCATGGATGTTACTGAGATGGATGAAGATATAACCAAGAATGGGGAAAAGTTAAGATTCTAAAAAGAAAGTAACCCCCACTTTAATGTAAGAATAGTTTTGAGAATTGGGAAAGAAACTCTATAAAAGGCCCAATTGCAAATTAAAAACTTTGTAATTTCTATTCATATGAGCTTTTGAAAATATTACTTTGTATGCACATGCACACCGTACATTTATGATTGAAACAGGGCATGATAAGGTGAAACTTAGAGCTTTTGTGATGATTTAGTTGTGCATGTGCATTTATGATTGAAACAGGGCGTGATAAGGTGAAACTTAGAGCTTTTGTGATGATTTAGTACAGGATGATTACTTCTAAAACTTATTGAAGGCACATAATAAGGGAGAATTTGAGAACAGGATTCATATTATGATAAACTATTATGAATTAAACAAATTATTAATTTTATATGTCAGCAGTTTGCCCTCAAAATGGATTGATAAATACATAAGCACTTTTAAGCCCTATGATTCTAGGTCAAGTCACATATCTGGCCCTTAATTTCCTAATCTACAATATAAATATGTTGAATTTAAAAAAAATAATAATAAATACCTCCAGCAGTTGATTTAGGTTTCCATGCTTAAGAACCACAGCTTTATACTATGCTATACTTTGAAATATTGACTCTCTTCACCACATGTCCAATAGAACTTTGAACATATGTCCATAGTTCCACCCATCACCCTTTCCCTGTTCTCCTCTGTCTCTTGTCAGTGTAGATGAGGGGTGGGGTGAGAGGGTGGGGACGGGTTAACTTCATAAGTTGTTTTTCCCAGGCTACTATATTAAATCTGACTTCTAGATGGGTCTAGTCAATGGGAAGTACTGGTAGGGTTTTAAATAGCAGGGAAAGGAAGAAAGACCAGGGTATTCCCACCATCACTACCACCACCATTCCTACACTTCCACCACAGCCCTGTACCTCCACCTCTGCAGCATTTAAGATTGTGGTCTTGTCTCTTCCGTGGCTTCACCTCTACTAGACATTTCTTCCTCCATGGTTCTAGCCCCAGATGGGCAGATCCTACTAGAAAGCCCTAACTTCTGGGCTCTGGTAACTCCAACCCTTTTCTTTCCCTGGGCTTTGGAGAGCCCTGGAAGTGGAAGTCGTTTTCAGCTGCTGATGGTCAGTGGGTTGCCTCGCAGACCTGTGTTTGGCTTCCCAGTCTCCCATCATCCATGTAAACAATTCTCTGTATTAAATTCTTTCAATGTAAAAACATACAGTGGAATTTAACCAGACCATGTCTGAGGCCGTGTGGTTAGTTAAAAGGAGACCAATATATTTCAGATACCAGCCACATATATAATAAACTAGATATTTCAGATGATAGTTGAATAAGTAGGAAAGGTGCCTATAAATATGTAGAAATATGATTTGCATCTTTCACCATTTAGAGGGCCAACACAGTGGTGCATTAGAGTAGAGGTAAGTTTCATTATTGCCTAGAGACACAACATACTATTCTCAGAAAATAGCTTTAGACTGACAAATATTTTAACATGTTTGATTGAAAGCCTATGTTCTCCATAATAATACATGAAAAAGTTAGTTTTGGCCTAAACTTCTGATAAGAGAAGTTACGAATCATTCTATCTTAAAAGAAGCTTCATGTGGCACCTCCAGGTTGGAAAAGTTAGGATCTACAAAATATACTCACAGATTACTAAAAGAGTTTTCTAGTATTATTTGATTTGGGTATAGTTGATATAATTGCTATTACCAAGAAGTAATTATCTATTAGATTTGGTTGTATCCTAAATGTATTCCTAGAATGTGAGAGGAAGCATAATATAATTGAGACACTACTGATAACAAAATATTTTTATTTACTTTGAACACAGGCACTTAAAGAATACCTTTCATGAGAGGAGAAATGAAATATTTATGAAAACTTACTTATGTGGAAATTCTAAGAGATTATCTCTTCTATATTCTAAATATTCCTGTGGTTTATATCACTGGTTATTATAGAGGATTGGGTGAGATTTTAGCTAATTACACTAAAAAATTGACTATATATATATATGTGTGTGTATGCTTGTGTGTGTGTGTGTGTGTGTGTGTGTGTGTATGTGTATCCTCATCAACTGCTAGAAACTTCTGAACTTAGAACTTTTTACCAGTTAGCAAGAAATATGTGTATGCTTGTGTGTGTGTGTGTGTGTGTGTGTGTGTGTGTGTGTGTGTGTGTATCCTCATCAACTGCTAGAAACTTCTGAACTTAGAACTTTTTACCAGTTAGCAAGAACTAATTTGGGACTTTGAGCATTTACTAATTAACAGGAATAACTAGGTAAAACAAAAATCTACTGAGTCATTTTCTTGAAAGAATGTTTATTACGTCTCACTATATTTATAAGTAATTACTCCTTCCCTGTTAGACTGAATATGCCATAAAAGCAGGAATCTTTGTGATCTTGTTCATCTCTATCCACAATATTTAGGAGGGTGCCCAGCACAGAACAAATGCTAAGAAAATATTGGTAGTGTTGAAATAGATTGAACTTAACTGAATTGAATTGAATTGAATTAATTAAGAGGATTGAGTTTTTAATTTAGAATTTGTATGGGAATCTTTGCAGGGCATCATGAAAGCTCCTAATATAAACAATGTTTTCTCCTTCCCTGTCCTGGAAAAAAAAGAGAGAAAGAATATGAGATTTTTCAGCTATCTAGCCAAAGTCAAGAGACCAGGAATGGAATGATAGCAAGGCTTGTTTGTGTGGCTTACCCAGTGGTTACTGAATTGATTCTTTGCTATCCACACCTTTGATCACCATGACCGAGAAGAAAAACTATTCTTAAAATGGATTCCTCTTTAAGATATCAAATTATTTCTCACAAAGTGTGAGAAAGTAAATGATAAGTAAAAAAAAAAAAAAAGAGAGAGGTTACAGTATTAATATCATTAATATATTACAGTATTAGAAATATACATACACCTGACAGTTATGCACACACAAGTATCCTTTAGATAAAAAAGTACAACAAGGGCCGGCCCGGTGGCGCACTGGAGAGTGCGCCGCTTGGGAGCGTGGCGGCGCTCCCACTGAGGGTTCGGATCCCAT
>NW_007726322.1:122147-146156 GCF_000696425.1 Galeopterus variegatus
CCTTGGGGGCCCGGTTCCCCCCCCCGGGGTGAGCACGGGGCGGGCGCAACCCCGAGGGTTGCGATCCCGTTACCGGTCAGTAAAAAAAAAAAAAAGACAAAAAAAAAAAAAAAAAAAAGAAAAAAAAAAGGAAAAAAAAAAAGTACAACAAACTATTGTAATGTTGCAGCTGTAGGTATGGTCGACAAAATAAGATAATACGTAGGCATGCGTGTACTGGATCATTCTATTGTCAATTTCATAAAGCTGGGAACTGTGTGTTCCAGAATGCCCTCCCATATATGTTTCCAGGTTAGAGTTGTGCAAAAGAGAAGGCTGTGTTAGATCTGAGAAGCAAAAACTGAGCAATGCTGTCTTATTCCATTCAGGCTTCTATAATAAAAGGCTGGGAAGTCAAAGATCAAGGCACCAGCAGATCTGGCGTCTGGTGAGGGCCCACTTCCTCAGAGACAGCCATCTTCTTGCTGTGTCTTCACGTGGCAGAAGAGGTGAGGGATCTCTCTGGAGTCTCTTCTATGCCACTAATCTCATTCATGAGGACTTCACTCTCATGACCTAATCACCTTCTGCCTTGGGTTGAATGTCCCCCCAAAACTTAGTTCCCACTGTGACAGTGTGAAGAGGGTGAGAAATCCTATTATGGTAATTGAAAAGTGGGGCTTTTAAGAGGTGATTAGGTTGTAGGACCTTGCCTTAGTGAATGGATTAAAAATGGGGGTCAGGGGTGTGGTTCTGAGGGCTTTAAAAGAAGAGCACATGAAAGGTTAGTCTCTCTCTGCTCCTCCATTTTCTACCATGTGAGATCCCCTGGGTCACTGTTGCCACCACCAAGAACCTCACCAGATGTGTTCCCTGGACTTTGGACTTCCTAGCCTCTGAAACTGTAAGCAATAAATTTCATTTTCTTATAAATTACCCAGTTCTAGGTATTTTGTTATAAGTAACAGGAACAGACTAATACACGTTCCAAACGTCTTACCTCCTAATACTATCACCTTTGTGGTTAGGATTTAAAATATGACTTTGGGTGGGACAAAAGTATTCAGTTTATTGCACATGGCCATCGTGCTCTGAAGGACTTCAAGGACTGATACTGTAGTGGACAGACCCAGCTGGGTCTGGTTTGTCATCCTTTTTTTCACTTTATATCCAGCTTTTTCTTTCCAAATGCTGGCCAACGACAAAAGTATTCAGTTTATTGCACATGGCCATCGTGCTCTGAAGGACTTCAAGGACTGATACTGTAGTGGACAGACCCAGCTGAGTCTGGTTTGTCATCCTTTTTTTCACTTTATATCCAGCTTTTTCTTTCCAAATGCTGGCCAAGCTAACTAAAAATAGCTTCACCCCACCACCAGTTGATTACCTGTGCACCCACAGAGGTGTTATCTGTACAAAAGGAACAGCTACGCATAGACCAATGCCCCCTTTGGTGACCTCATGAAGCAGCTCATTTGTCAAATATCCTGAAAGTTTCTACTTGCCCCCCTGTGCTGGTGCATTAGGAGATGGATTATTAACCTCTTTCTAATCTTCCAGCTCCCCCATCTGGATTTTACTTTTTCAGCTCCTCTTGCAATTGCATAATAAATATTTTATCACACATCACTCATAGTGGTTCTGCTTTCCTAACTGAACCTGACAAAATGGATTTCTGATGCCAGACACTATTGTTAGCATGTATGTCTCCTCCAGTTTCATCTAATTAGAAATCAATAGCTGTTGATAATGGTAATCTTATATTCATTTTAAAGGATTTGTAAAATAAAGTTTGCTATCCTTTCACTAAAATACCACTATATTTATATTCAGATACTAAATAATTTCTAAATAACCTTTATACTTTTAAATACTAATAATAAATAAATTGAAATTAAAAGTGATTCTAATTATTTATATGTTAATATCAAATGTCATTTTAGACATTTCATTTTCATTTTTTAAATATTTGCCTTTGTAATTAATGTATATTTGTTTAATATATATTAAGTAATATAACTGATATTGGGGGGAAAGTGTACATTTTATCTCTTTTTCTTTTTAATATCTCACTACAAAAAAAAAACTATGTCCAAAAACATAAAGAAAAAGTGGACAAAGAATCAGAGATCATTTAACCTAAAAGAGGCTCCAAGTTAATTTACCATATCTGTTTTCCCAT
Source organism: Galeopterus variegatus (assembly GCF_000696425.1). NCBI lineage: Eukaryota > Metazoa > Chordata > Mammalia > Dermoptera > Cynocephalidae > Galeopterus > Galeopterus variegatus. The sequence goes on from NW_007726322.1 coordinate 124,309, forward strand.
TCCTATAATTGCACTCACCCATTGTGTATAGATACTTGATATTTATTAGACTGTAATATTCTTCAGAGTTTAGTTGAGAATAAGAATTGCATCTTATCAATATTGCTATCCCCAGTCTCTACCGTAGTCCCTGACACATAGTTGGTATAACATATTTTGAATAAGTGAATGAAAAGGTTGGCCAACCCCTGCCTTCTGTCAGATTCTCCTTTACAGTTACTATCGCTGCATAACTAATTATTGCAAAACTTAGCCACTAAAAACAAAAAGTGATTTAATGTCTTTGATTGTTTCTGTGGTTCAGAAATTAATTAGTACCACAGCTGACTGGATGGTTCCAGCTTGGGATCTCTCATGATATTATAGTAAGATGGTAGCTGAGAATGGGATCATCTCAAAAGTTTCTTCATATCTTTGTCTGGTACAGTGTTTGGAATATTCAAACAGCTGGGGCTGGATTATTTGTGGCTCCTTATGCATCTTCCTGCTATATCTTCACAGTCTCTCCATATGATCTCTCATGGTGGCTTAAGTTGTAGCCAGACTCCTTTATGATGTCCAGGACTCCCAAGGTATGTAACCTGAAGGAGAGATAGGAAGGTGCTGTATCATCTTTAATCATCTAGCTCAGGAATTATGTCACATGTTGTTATCCCCACCCCTTTCTAGTCATTAGAACTGAGTCACTCAATCTATTAGAACAAATATTGAGTCCAATCTATGTTCAAGGCAAAAAGAAGTAGGTTCTGCCTTTTATGGAAAGAGTATCGAGAAACTTGAATAGTGGTTTTAAAACCACTACATACCTTATACATTTTAATTCAGGCAAAAAGCTGATGCTTTCTTAAATCACACTGTCCTTCAATTTTGATACTTTAATATAAAATCAAAACTGAAAGCTTTCCAATACATTTACAAACTCAGAAAATGGTTATCACCAAAATGAGTGCATTTCACTTGCATTTAGTCCCAACTTTCCATTTAAGTCCATCAATATACTTCTTAATGTTAAAGTTCTAACCTTCTGTGTTGGGGGTCTTATAATATGCAGGGCCATTGAATAGTAAGGTGTCTGCAAAGGACAGAAAGTTCAGATGGGGCCCAGCAAAGTTTTAAGGCATGGACACATATCACTTCTGCTGGATGGTTCATGAGCATAATGCAAGTTTCTGCTAAAGCCTTCACCAGAGAGCAAAAAGACGATTTTAAGGTAACCTTGGGAGCTTATTCCAATGGCTAACAGTAGTTGTCAGTTATTGGCTCCACCAAGCATGCTTCCTTAAATCTGACAAGAGACAAACACTCGCTTTCAGATTTCCATGTGGTCCATCTTCCCAGTTTAGCCTCTGCTTAGGTTCAACCAATTCTCCATATTGTACGAATGACTTACTGTGTAAGCCTGAAGTGAAATTCTCAAAGAGTGAAACAATCTGGATCTTCTAACATTCTCTTTTCTGTTTGTTTTCATAGCATCAACTCTATGCCCTACTGACTTCAATGACTTTTCCTTTGATAGTCAAGAGCCTTTTCATTCATTAAACAAATCCATATTAATTGCCTTCTATACACCGGGCATTATTTTACATATTTGGGATATAGTAATAAACAAAGCAAATATCTCTGCTCCTAACTCTACAATTAACAGAACAAATAAGTAAATTATGTAGTGAGAAGTGATATGGATAAAATGTAAAATAGAGCAGAGTAAGGCTGATGAGAGTGGGAGAGGGGAGGGCAGGCTGCATACCAAAAGCTCTGCTCTCAAAACTACTTTCTTTGATACATACTTCAAGACAAGAATACTTCAGGAGTGAAAAAACTAAACTTTTGTTCTTTCTTTCTCATTCTTGCAACTCCCCTAATGTTCCTCTGCATACCAAAAGCTCTGCTCTCAAAACTACTTTCTTTGATACATGCTTCAAGACAAGAATACTTCGGGAGTGAAAAAACTAAACTTTTGTTCTTTCTTTCTCATTCTTGCAACTCCCCTAATGTTCCTCAAGGCAATGTATTATCTCTGCCTGCTAAAGGCAAGAGTGTTTTGCAGAGGTGTGGAAAAGAAAGGCACACGGATTAATATTTCAGCATGCTCTCTCACTATACCAATGTTACAGCCAACGAATACCAAAAACAAGGATATTTTTACAACTAGTACATTCCTCACTCATGCTCACTAAGACATAACTTATTTAGTTATTTTTAAATAATTCACTTTAAAAAGGAAAAATCATAAAAGTGTGCATAATGACCACCAACCCTTTGGAAATGAAAAACTGTCCTGCTAATAAGGTGACCACATGTCTACATTAACACAATCATTTGAAATTGCAACAATGCTACATTGAACACATCAACATATATAATAATCTATAAGAAAAATCTGCCCTGAGTTTCTGTCATAAAATCATTCTGAAAAATAAAAATAAAAGCACAGAAAAACCTTGAGCAATATAAAAAAAAATCAAAGATCGATTTTTCCATTTAGCTCTTTCTTTACAGATTACTGTAAACTACAGTGCTGTGGAAGAAAAATTTATTGAAATAATTAAATGTTTTTCCCCCATTTTCACACTCCACCCTGTTTCATTCTTTGTAAATCTTTGTCTCAGACACAAGGAGTGATAGAAAAGCATAAAGAACCTGAAATCAAAATACTGGCTGTGTTTTTAAAAACTCAGTCTTTTGACAAAAACTAAGTGTGTATGTATGAGTGAGTCTGTGGATGGGCAAAGAGAGGAGAAGGAAAGGTTGTTGGAGGCAAGCAGAGAGAATGGAAGAGAATACGCCAAGCTGGAAAGGGAAGAGAGGTCTACAGATGGTGTTGCGAGAGTAACAAGAACCCATATAGCACCATGTTTTGACAATACATTGATAAGGGCATAGAAGTCAGAGGGGATGGTTGTATAATGTGCATTGGAGCCAGGTTTAAGGGGAAAGGTGTCAATATCATCACAGATGTTATACCACCAATGTGCAGTGTGGCAAAATAAAAATTTTAAAATGTTAAGAAAGATAATTTTCATACAAATAAATAGTGAGCACATGTCAAAGACTGTAACTTAGCTCATTAATGAGGTATCATCAGGATGACAAAGTTGGCTCAAAGGATAATGAAACTCATACACACAGTCAGTAAAAAACAAATAGTGAATTCAGGAATAAAATTACTAAATTACAAAACCAGTTAATATTGTCTTACTGGACAATGAAAAAAAACCTCTGGAATTACATTATTTTTGGAACAGAAATAACTTATCTCTCCTCACAATAAAACATTTCCATTGTATCATTTCTTTGTTTTTATAATATCTATTTTTAGAGTTTATAAAAGATCTTGCTCAATAGTAAATACTAAACCAAATAAATATACCTCCTTCTAGAGGGTCAGAAAGCCCTTTTTACACAGAGCCCCAGCATAACAATGAAGATCACATAGTCCTTTTTTTTTTTTTTTTTTTTTTTTTTTTTTTTTTTTTTTTTTTAGGAATAAAATTACTAAATTACAAAACCAGTTAATATTGTCTTACTGGACAATGAAAAAAAACCTCTGGAATTACATTATTTTTGGAACAGAAATAACTTATCTCTCCTCACAATAAAACATTTCCATTGTATCATTTCTTTGTTTTTATAATATCTATTTTTAGAGTTTATAAAAGATCTTGCTCAATAGTAAATACTAAACCAAATAAATATACCTCCTTCTAGAGGGTCAGAAAGCCCTTTTTACACAGAGCCCCAGCATAACAATGAAGATCACATAGTCCTTTTTTTTTTTTTTTTTTTGCATTTCTTCCAAATTTTGAGATATATGTGGGGGGAGGGGGTGTTTTATAGGTAGAAGCTATAGACCCACCCAGATTAAGGGAAGAGCTAAAGGATTAGAAACAATGGATAGGTGAGCAGGAAGTATTTGGATAATTATACAGGTGGACACCTGGAAACCTTGGTACAGTCCTAGGAGGAAAGACAAATCCAAATGACTACAGTTAATTTTTTCATCAACTAGGCAGGAAAGGGATCTGGATATGGCCTTAGCAAAGAGTAATAATGAATAAATATGATACTTTTTCACAACCTAATGTGATGCTTAAGATTCATTCTCTATAACAAATAGCACAATTACATCATGAGATGCCAAAGACCGGCAAGAGAAACACAAGAACACAGAAGAAAATCAATATAAATGACCTCCTTCTGTCTCTCTTAAAAATGACTGTACTTGCTATAGGTTGTGTTGTTGCAGTAACAATGTAGACCAAATGAGAATTAATTGGAAAAAAGGATCATAATATGTTAAAAGATGCCCAGCCTAACAGAGATTGTAAAACGTTTGCATCTCTGATTTTGGCTTAGGAAATCAAATATCCTGAACCTATGAGAGTCACAAGGCTGACCTACATTTTCCATGTTTCCAGACCAGACCAGCTTAATACCCCTCAATCTGAAGCTGAAGTCAAGGTGGGAAGGAGAACATGGCTACAAATGGTGTCCTGGTATGACAAAAGAGCAAATTGTTATACTTTTCGTATAACACATCGTTGATTGTGTTGTGTCAAGGGGCCTTCACACAACTCTTCTCTTCCTTACTCAACTGTGATACCCCAGCAAGTCATTTAACTCTAAAGGCCAGAGTTTTCCTATCTATGAAACAAAGGATCAGCTTCCAGCTCTTTCCAGCTCTTACACCTGGCCACTAAATTTTTTATTGGAGCAGAGCTAGCTAGCATTTGAAAGCCGAACTGTTGATGAAGCAGCCAAAACCTAGAGCAATACTGAGAAATGTCTATTTTTTTAGAACCATTCCCTAATTATCAAAATAAACTAGAATAATTTTTAATTATACAAAGTGAAATTAAATTTAAGTGTTCAAAAGCATAACTTTGAAGAAACCAAAAATTGGTTGCAAAAAGAAAATTATCTTTAAAAATTCACTGCATTCAAGGGAGAGAGTGTTTTAAAAACTAAACAAATACACTTACACATACAAATCCCATTTAAAACTCATTTAAAGGCAAATTAATAAACTATAAAAATGGCAAAAAGAAAAAAAACAAAAAAGAAGAAGAAGAAAAGGACAAAGAAACATTTGGATACAACTCAAGAACTTCTACATCAATATAGACAGGTAGGTAAACGGGAAGAAGACGGACAAGAAGAAGAAAAGGACAAAGAAACATTTGGATACAACTCAAGAACTTCTACATCAATATAGACAGGTAGGTAAACGGGAAGAATTAGATTTTTTTCATCCAGCCTGACTTGAACTTCTCTTTTAATAAGTCCCTTGTGTTATACAGAAATCATAGTATTCTGGATACCTTTTTTATTGGCAGAAACTTCTGTAGCAAGTGCTTATTTTTTTCCCCAGTATTTCATTTGCAGGAAATACAAATTCTCTTCCCATTGGAGTTGAAAGGCAAAAGGTGAGATAGCCTGGTCACCTTTCAATATTCTTAAGTACAGAGGGTCTTCTGTAAACATCAAAAGCAAAGCCTTCACAGCATTTGGCAAAAAATAAACAATGAAGCTCATACTTATTCTACAAACCCTGGAGAATTTCCAAGAACTCGGTGATCTCAGTCATCAAAGGAACTGCAGGCATATGGGGACAGGCCTCAGGAGTACAGACCTTCCTCGAAGGAACATGAGATTAAATGATAATTTTCCATAGACACAGGTGCTCCAAAAAATCCAACCAGTACAAAAACTTGTAAGTTCTCAGAGGTACATTTTCAATGTTGTGTGCAAGCAATCTAGCTGCCTGTCTTCCATTGACGTTAATGGTGGCTATGGCAGTTAAATACTAATTTGCCACTTTTGAGCCGGACCCTACGGGCTTCTTTTCTTGCTATCAGAGTTCATTTTGTTGCTGATGGGGGATGTAGGGGGGGCTAAAGGAGTCATTTGGCTTGTAATATCAGGCATAAATTCATTCAACCAATGCCCATTTAAAAAGTTTGAGATGCCAGTTGCCTAAATTTTTGCTGAGACTGAACTGTATATAAATGTACATGGTTTTGTTAGAGCAGCAATAGAATGCTTACTTATTTTCTCAGAATCACAAAACTTTACTTTTTTTTTTGTCTTTTTTTTTTTTTTCGTGACCGGCAACAGATCGCAACCCTCAGTGTCGCGCCCTTACCGGACCGGGACCGGCAACGGGATCGCAACCCTCAGTGTTGTGCCCGCACCTTGCTCAGCCAGTGAGCGGCCAGTCTGTACGTGGGATCCGAACCCTCGGCGGGAGCGCCGCCACACTCCCAAGCGGCGCACTGTAGCAGTGCGCCACCGGGCCAGCCCAGAATCACAAAACTTTAGAAACATTTTCTAATATTTAATCCACTAATAGTTTTGGCAGCATCTATATTAATATTTATTTCAGTGCATTTTCCATTAATCCTTTTCAGGTTCTTTGCTTCTTGTACGTCTACTAAAAGCAGTAAACTCTCTTCCCAGAAAGAAGCACATCTATTCAAATTTATTACCACAATTTCATGGGGTTTTCAGATTCCCTGAAACCCACCCATGGATATAATCCCCATTTTAAGAATCCCTAATCTAACAGATGCACCTAAGTATCAAAAACCATTCTTCGTGTTTGCAGTATAAGAGAAGTAAATAAAATTGGAATAAATGGCTTAAATAAAGCTATTGTATTTTTCCATTACTATTGCTTTATTCATATAACGAAAAGGACCTCTCAAGGTTACCTATGTTGCCTATTGTGAGGTATATGATATATTCATATACAAAATAATGTGGCCACTTTAATGAAACTGATTAGTCTACCAGTGAATTCAGTAAAAACAATTAGCAACCAATAAGTTAGCAAGTATTCATTTTCTCTAGTTAACTTACCAATGCTATCTGTTCAGTACAACTTATGTTTGATGAAGCTAATTCACATTTTTTGACAATTCACTGCAAAAATCATTGTCAGGATTTTAATCTCTTATGAAACAGTAAACAGGTCATGCTTCCCTTCAGCAACTCTAGAAACCATTTACTGAAATGACAATAGCAATAAATTACATACTTCCCAACTTGTATATTATGCTATGTCAAAGTTAAGGCTTTAATATCTGGTTAACATTTGCCTTTGATTGAATTCCTACCATGTTCAGGACACTCCATGGAGTAAGAAACAGAAGTAGAAAACTTGATTTCTGTCCTCAAGAGTCTTTACAATCTGGTTAGCAGATGGGGGAGGAATGGGCAGAACCTGTGGAAATACAAATACACATCTACAAATGTAGAAACACTATCACAGCACAATATACTGTTGCTGTACAGAGTATTACACAAATGTTAAGGAACAAAGGATCTGGGAACTATGACAGAAAAATAGTATCATTCTGAATAAGTATAACGAGCTTTGGAGGGGATGGGAAGCATGATTTGGAGAGTAGCAATTTTGAAAGCATTCTATTTCAAATTTAATGTGAAATTCCTCACAGTTAGAAATGCTATGTGACTGGACAATGTGTATTTGGATGCATTTGAAAATATAATTGAGAACGCCACTAGAAATTAGGACATTTAGAGTCTACCAATGTGAAAAGTCACATATCTGAACAGGAATTGTCCTGCCTAGCTACTATCTTCTGTGTGCTGTTTGCTCTGACCACACTGAGTTCTAAGACGGTGAGAGCAAACATTGAAAGGGTCTACTAGGTCAAACGCCCCTACTGATATCAGAAGGAATTTTTACTTGAGACTCTATATAAAAAACTAAATGATTAGTAAATCAGAACTTAGCCCACATTGTTAATTATATATGTCAGATTACTTTAATATATGTTAATAGTAATATACAGATAGATAGCTATAGAGATATTGACATAGACAAAGACATAGACATAGATATAGACATATACTTGGTCACAGTGGTCAATCTGTTAATGATACCCTAAACTAGATGTGGCTAAGGAATTTTTGTTTAGATTCTGATAAAATACTGATTCCAAACATGAAAATGTCAGGTTCCCAAACTGGAAAGATTCTAATATAGAGATTCTGAGTATCCTCTCGCTCTCTCTTTTTTCTGAACTCCCAGAATACTTTATTAACACCTCCCTTGTAGGATTCATCCCAGTGCTACTTCTTGCTCTGAACGTTGTTACTTTCTTTGCCCCTCCTACCAAAAGACGAAGGGAAGATTCTCCAAAAACATGAGATAGGACCCCAGGAAAGAGGCTGTGTGCAGTAGTAGTGAGCTTCCCATCAAGTAGTTGTGATATTTACTGTTCTTATGACAGTCGGAGCTGCACCCACAGTGAGTAGTAACCACTATATAAACAAAAGTTCTTCTAGCAGAGGGTTTAAAAAGCAGTTAGATGTTCTCAGGGGGAGAAGTGTTTAAAAGTAAGGAAATCACTTTTCATTATAAACCCTATGTGTAATATGTTCTTTGCAATGCAAGAAAGTGTTAATTCTTAGCTCTACAAAGAACCTTAATACCAATTCAAATGACACCAACACCAAAGGTATGTGTTAATAATGTCATTACAAGAAGCAGATAAGTAAAGAAAAATTAGTTAGGCAATTTCCCAAATATTATTATGAAACATCCACAATGATGGTCATAAAATGTTTCATGCTACTTCAGATTTATATTAAAAGGATGAAGCAATATCTTTATTACTGATTAGGAAGCAGTACACAGTTCATTTTCTCTTCAGGAATTTGCTCTGCTCTAGTCTTCATTCAACAGAAGACACAGAAATTTGACATATCAAATTCATTCATCAGAATATAAATTGCCTCATAAAAGCCCTCACTGATCTTTTGATTGGCAGATAGTACCATGCAAGGTGGGAGGAACTGGTGATCATCAAATATCAGGAAATTGAATGATATTTGATGAAGTCTAGATTCTTTAATTTTATTAAATTCCCAGAGGTGCCCTCACTGATCTTTTGATTGGCAGATAGTACCATGCAAGGTGGGAGGAACTGGTGATCATCAAATGTCAGGAAATTGAATGATATTTGATGAAGTCTAGATTCTTTAATTTTATTAAATTCCCAGAGGTAGAGACCACCTTTTATTCATCTCCTAAGAAACCCATCCCTGTGCTGTGTCCCTTAAATATTCGTTTAAGAATTTTCTTCTCAAGGAATACTAACAAGGCTAACCATTTTATTAGACCACATTTCCAATGAAAATAGTGTTACTTTATCCCAAGAAAGATGTGAAGCCAGCTACCCATTGTAAAATAAATATAATCCGAGAGTTGTTAAAGTGATCATTTATAATGATAATAACGATAAAACATTTGCCATGCAAGTCAAGATTTATTTGGCTATAAACAAATTAGAGTCACAGAAGTCAAGATTTATTTGACTGTACGTAAATTAGAGTCACAGAACAGTGTAAAACAGGGTATAAAGGGTACAACCAGTAATCTATTAATCATTAACACGAACAAAATATTAAGTTTTAGCCTTGACCCAAATTTACTATCATTTTCCCCATGGGAATTACAGTATTAAACATTATTAAAAGCTAATTAAAATTTGTATCCTCCTCTGACCTATGTTTTTATACTTGTTTCCTGGCGGACCATTGACTGAAGCTAATTGGCAAGTATTTCAATGAAAGACAAATCCTTTACAAACACTAGTATCCATAAAAATCAACTGAGGTGCTTGTTAAGAATATGGTTTGTTGAAGCCCACTTTCAGAGATTCTGATTTGTTTGTCTAAGGCACAGGTCTGGAAAATTTTTAAAGCAGTTCTCTCTAAGTAGGTGTCCATGTCGAATGCACTGAAAAACATTTTACAAAGAGCAGCTCTTAGGTAACAGCTATGTTTAAATACATAACTTGATGCAAATAAATATAATAGCTTCTTTTCAGGATTTCCTATGCTTAGACTATCTCCAAAACTCCACAAACCCCTCAACACACAGAAATAAAGAATAAAATCCAATCTGTACAAGAATCCATATACAATTCTATTTACCTTCATGAAAAAATGTTATTTTGAATTTGTCCTCTTAGTGTAATAGTACCCAAAGGATGGTAATTTGAGTGATGTTATCACATAAACATACTCCAAAAAAATAGATGAGCCATATACATATATATATCCATTGCTTTTAGGAAACTTTCCATCATTCTGCACCCACCCTCACTAGGAAAGATGATATAATTTGCGTAAAAGTGGAGCCATGGACTATAAAACATCTAGGACTAAAGTCTACTTCCCACATTCTTTCTAATAGGCTATAAAAAGCACTTAAAGAAAAAGAAGTGTTCCATTTAAATTAGCATAAAACAGTACGCAATAATAGCCTTGAAAGATCCAAAATGAAGGCAATAACAATCTAAACAGATTTCCAAAGAACAAGAGCTATAAATACTATTTGTGCAGTGGGTCTTATTATGTATGACATTATTTGAGTCTCACAATAATTGTGCAAGAATAGAAATATTTGTATTTTATTCTATCAATAAACTGAAGCTTATAAAGATCAGGGGCTTTGCTCATTAGCACATTATCTGTAAACAGAAGAACAGGGAATTGCATCTAGATTTCCTAGCTTCAAATTTTATAGCAAAAACCCAATTTAAGGTCTTGAAGTTTCTGAAACTTCTAATGCAATAATTCTTAAACTCAGTTATGCAAGCCACCAGTAATGTATTTCACAAATAATTGAGAACAATTTTTTTAAAGTATGTAAGATTTTATGTTATTTCTATTTTAAGGGTATCCTTGATTACATGCATGGGTATTTTTTTTTTAATTGGCAGAAGAAAAGATAGATATGCAGTTAGAGTAAATTACAGATAACCCACATCAAACCTATCCTGATGGGTTTTCCACATGTATGTCACAATAAGGTAGCGAACGGTTGTCCTGATATAGCCTCATGTGTCCACTTAATGTTTAGACTTCAGCACTTATAAAACTACCAGAAAAATAGCTCAAAGCTATGCCTTTTGATAGAAGGAACAAATTACTGAAATAATAGTAATAATAACCAGCTTATTTAAAGAGGAAAAGGAAGTCTCTCCTCCTCATTGCAAGTTACCATTTTGTCTTTGAAAACTTGGACTAGACTCTGGCAGCATTTTTCTTCTCCAAATTTTCTCTTCCAGGTCTCCAATAAGAACGAAGAGCATCCAGAAGAATCTTAGCCACATAGTAGTTCTTCAATACATATGGGCAGAATTCTTGACAGAAATATTTCATTGGCACCTTAAGGAATAGGAAGAGGAGAATGAGGAGATAGTTGTTATTATTATCTTCAGTTTACACATGAAGACCCTAAGGCTTGAAGAAGTTAAGTAAGGCAACATAGATTTAAGGAATGGAGAAGGAATCTAGGTCCAGGTGGCCACACTACAGAGCTCACACCCTAAACACTGCATCACATCATCTTGCTGTTTACTTTTTTCTTGCTCTCCAAATTGTTTAAACAAGCACGGCGCCCCCTGAGGGAAAAGATGAGAGATGATTCTAAAGGGTTTCAAGTGGTTTTCCAAGAGCAAAGTCTAGCCAGAGAATTACAGAATGTTGAAAAGGATTTCAGATAGCATCAAGTCCAGGCCCACCAATAGTCATTTTGGAGCTATTACATAAAAGAGAAAATATCCTCAGAGAATTTAAGTTGCTTGTTCAATATCTTAGAGCAAATTAGTGGCTGTACTGGAGCTCACAACTCAGGTCTACTGACAATTAGTTCGAATCACTATTCCCAACTCCAGAGGCCTTGAATTATATGGACTGTAATGGATCCAGTATGGTGTTTAGATATATATCAATGACCCTACAGTTTCCAAACTAATCTTTAGTTGCTCCTATTTTCCTGGGACCAAACTAGGTGAGCTTCTCACCCACTCCATGAGGCAAAAATTTGTAAGATGTATTCTTGGTTTCCTTCACCCCTGGTTTATTGTACAATTTTATGATGCAGTCTCTTAGGAGTAGTTCTTGATATATTTATAGAAGCAAAATGAATTTAGAAAGTCCTCTTCTCTCTCCAACTCAACTCATTTTCATGAATATAACCCTGATGACTCAAAATGCTACCCTGTATGTTAAGAGTTGAATATTAACTTTACTTAGCATCTGCTATGGATTAAATGTGTCCCCCAAAGATTCATGTGTTGAAAAATTAATCTACATTTTAACGGTGTTAAGAGGCTGAGAAATCCCATTACAGTAATTGAAAGATAGCACCTTTAAGAGGTGATTAGATCGTCAGGACTGTACCCTTGAAAATGGATTAATCCATTAATGTTTTAATGGGTGGTAATGGGCATGGTTCTGATGGCTTTGAAAGGAGAGCAAGTGAGGAGGTTAGCTCTCACCATGTCACAACCTGTGTCACTGTAGAGAGTCACCACCAAAGAGGCCCTTACCAGATGCATTCCGTGGACTTTGGACTTCCTAGCCTCCAAAACTGTAAGAAAAAAATCTTATTTCTTTATAAATTACCCAGTTTCAGATATTCTGTTACAAGCAACAGATACAGACTAATACAGCTTTCTTGCTAATATAGTCCCAATCATCCCTCAAGTTACACAATGCCCCTGGATGAAGAGAGGGAGATCAGAAACAAATAAATGGAAATAAAGTACATTACTGTATTTCAGAAATAGTAGCACTTTCACCACAAAGAATTAACTTAAATTTCAGGCTGTAGTCAGTCAATATGAAGAAAAATCATGGCTTACCCTCAACTTCATGCAGGTTTCTCTGAAAAACCATGAACTCACTCAATAGCTAAGTTTCCAGTGTCTAAGAAAGTATGTATAAATTTAGAGACCAGCTGGACATTTCCTTGTCTCCTGACCTCACTGGACCCCAAATAAGAAGAATAAAATCCTTACTTTGAACCCTTGCTGAATCTTCTAAACCTAAAAGGGGATTTTACAAATAGGTCCTAGGAATGAATAATCTGCAGATAGCCTATTTGTTATTCTTCAGGTCTTCAATGGAATGTAAAATTTCTACTCTGATCATGCAAAAGATAAAGATATGTATTAAAGTCCCTTTATGAAAGATCCCCTTTACCCAGACTGTTTTTGCAATCAATTAGCACATTTCAATTAGGGCAATTGCAGTTTAAATAAGTCCAGGCACTAAGAAATTCCTTCAGCTGATTTTTTTTTTAAAGCCAAATTTTGTGCCATTACAAAATGAGGAGTTGATGTGGTATATCACATTTATTGATTTGCATATGTTTAATCATCCTTGCACCCTTGGGGTGTATTACACTTGATCGTGGTGTATAACCTTCTTGATTTGCTGTTGAATTCTGATTGCTAATATTCTGTTGAGAATTTTTGCATCTATGTTCATCTTGGATATTGGTCTGTAGTTTTCTTCTTCTTCTTCTTCCTCCTCCTCCTCCTCCTCCTTCTTTTGTGTGTGTGTTACTTCTTAGTCTGATTTTGGTATCAGGATGATTTTGGCCTCGTAGAACCAATTTGGGAGAATGGCCTCTGTTTCAATTTTCTGGAATAGTTTGAAAAGTATTGGTGTTAATTCTTCTTTAAAGATTTGGTATAATTCAGCAGTGAAGCCATCCAGTCCTGGGCTTTTCTTTATTGGGAGACTGCTGATTACTGCTTCAACCTCATTGCTCATTTTTGGTCTGTTCAGGTTTTTTAATTCTTCTTGGTTCAGTCTTGGTAGTTTGTATGTATCCAGAAATTACAATTTCATCCAGATTTTTTTGTTGGAGTATACTTGTTCATAACAGTCTCTAATGATTCTTTGTATTTCTGTGGTATCAGTTCTAATGTCTCCTTTTTCATTTGTGAAATTTATCTGGGTCTTCTCTCTTCTTTGTTTAGCCTAGTTAGTGATTTGTATATTTTGTTTACCTTCTAAAAAAACCAACTTTTTGTTTCATTGATCTTTTGTATCTTTTTATCATCTCTATTCCATTTAGTTCTGTCCTAATCTTTATTATTTCCTTCCATCTACTAATTTTAGGATTGGGATGTACTTGTTTTTCCAGCTCTTTGAGGTGTGACATTAGATTGTTTATTTGAAATCTTTTTGCTCTTTTGATATATTTAGGCATTTGTTGTGATAAACTTCCTTCTCAGTACTGCTTTTGTAATATCCCATAGCTTTTGGTATGATGTGCTTTTATTTTCATTTGTTTCAATAAACTTTTTTATTTCCTACTTAATTTCTTCTTTAACCCATAGGTCATTCAGGAGAATGTTGTTTAATTTCCATATATTTGTATAGTGTCCAGTGTTTCACTTGTTATTAATTTCTAGTTTAATTCCATTGTGGTCTGAAAAGATATTTGAAATAATTTCAAATTTTAAAAAATTGTTGAGATTTCATTCATCACCTGTCATGTGGTCTATCCTGCAAAGTATTCCATGTGCTGATGAGAAGAATGTATATTCTGTTGTTGTATAAGATATTCTAAAGATGTCCATCAAATCCAATTGATGTAAAGTGTAGTTTAAATTCTGTGCTTCTCTGCTGATTTGTTCCCTGGATGATCTGTCCAGTATTGAGAAAGGAGTGTTGATGTCCTCAACTATTATTGTATTAGGGTCTATCTCTCTCTTTAGGTCTAATAATATTTGCTTTATATTTCTAGGTGCTCCAATGTTGGAGTAAGTCCATATGTACTTATTATTGTTTTATCCTCTTGCTGGATAGATCCCTTTATCATTATATAGTTACTTTCTTTGTCTTTTTTTAATGGTTTTTGGTTTAAAGTCTATTTTATTCAATATAAGAATAGTTACTCCTGCTCATTTTATGTTTCCATTTCCATAGTATATCTTTTTTAATACCTTCACTATTAGTCTGTGTGAGTCTTTATAGGTGAAGTGAGTTTCTTTAAGGCAGCATAGATTTGGGTATAATTTTTTAATGCATTAAGCCAGTCTATGTCTTTTGAGTAGGGAATTCAATTCATTTACATTTAGGGTTGTAATTGAGAGACATTGCCTTATTTCTGATAATTTATTGATTTTTTTAATGATTGTTTTATGTATCTTTTGTCCCTTTCTTTCCCTGTTATTGTCTTTGGTGTTTGTTGTTGTCATTGTTGTTTTTGTAGTGGCAAGATGTAGTTTCTTTCTCTTTCTCACTTGCATATCTATCTGCCATATCAGTAAGTTTTGTTCTTTCTCATGTATTCACAGCAGTGATTATCATTTTTGGATTTTAGATGTAGGACTCCCTTGAGGACTTACTGTAGGGCAAGTTGTGTAGTGGTGAACTCCTGAAGTTTTTGTTTGTCTTGGAAATACACAATTTCCCCTTCTTTTCTGAAGGATGGCTTTGCTAACTATAGTATTCTTGGCTGACAGTTTTTTTTATTTTTCTTTTATTACTTTGAAAATGTCACCTCATTCTCTTCTGGTCTATAAGGTTTCTGCTAAGAAGTCTACTGTTACTCTGATGGGGACATGCTTATAGATGATTTGATGCTTTTTTCCAGCTGTTTTTAGGATTCTTTCTTTGTCTGTGACTTTTGACAGTTTGATGACAATGTGTCCCAGTGAGAACATTTTTGGATTAAATCTGTTTAGGTATACTTGAGCCTGCTGGATCTGAAAGTCTGTATCTCTCCCCATACCCAATACCTAGGATGTTCTCCACTATTATTTTGTTGAATAGGTTTCAATGCCTTTTCTTTTCTCCTCCCTTTCCAGAATACCCATGATTCAGATGTTTGTTCACATAAGGTTTTCCAATAGCTCTCTTAGATTTTTCTCATTTTTTTTAATTCTTATATCTTTTTTCCTGTCATCCTGGATTATTTCAAAAATATCATCTTTGAGTTCAAAAATGCTTTATTCTTCTTGCTCTAGCCTGTTGCTTAACCTCTCAGTAGTATTTTTTGTTTCACTGAATGAATTTCTCAGTTCCAGAAGTTCTGCTACATTCTTTGCTAAGGTATCTGTCTCTTTGTATATTTCCTCCTTCATATCCTAGAAATTTTTTTTTCTCATTTCATTGTGTCATCTGAATCTTCTTGTATCTCATTGAGTTTCCTTAAGATTGTTGCTCAGAATTCCTTTTCTGTCATTTCAAACATTTCCTTCTGTTAAGAGTCTGGTACTAGGGAATTTTCCTATTTCTTTGGTAGTGTCATTTTCTCCTCATTTCTAGAATCCCTGTGTTGATATATGGGCATCTGTGGAGCAGTTGCTTCTTTTATTACTCTGGAGTGACTTTTGAGGAGAGAGCCTCCTTGCTGTAAATGTGTTTTATATTGACCACTGAGTAGGGTGTTTTAGTTTTGATTCTGGGTAGACTCAGTACTATAATCTCTGTGTGGTTACTTCTACCATATTGAACATAAGAGTTGTCTATGTGTCCCTCTGTAGTAGTATGTTTTGTGTTGCTATAACAGAATACCTGAGACTGGGTAATTTATAAAGAACAGAGGTTTATTTGGCTTAAGATTCTGTGACATCTGCATCTGATGAAGGCCTCATGCTGCTTTTACTCATGGCAGAAAATGTCAGCCGGTGGTTGGTACAAGCAGATCACATGGCAAGAGGAAGCAAGAGAAAGAGAGGGGAGGTGCCAGAGTCTTTTAAGCAACCAGTTCTCATGGGAACTAATAGAGCGAGATCTCACTCAGGCCTCCCTCACCCAGGGAGAGCATTAATCCAATCATGCGGAATCCACCCCGATGACTAAAACAGCTCCCAACACTGCCACACTGGGGATCAGATTTCCATATGAGTTTTGGTTGGGACAACACACCCGAACTCTATCATTTCACCCCTGGCCCCCTAAAACTCATGTCCCTCTCACATACAAAATACAATCATTCCATCCCAACAGTTGCAAAAGTCTTAGCTTGTTCCAGCACCAACTTAAAAGTCCAAAGTCTCATCTGAGACCAACAGCAAAACTCCTTCAAGCTGCATACTTGTAAAAATAAAAATCAAATTTATCTACTTCCTAGATACAATGGTGGAACAGACATTGGGTACATATTCCCATTCTAAAAAAGAGAAATAGACCAAAAGAAAGGTGTCCCAAACAAGTCTGAAACCCAGAAGGGCAGGCATTAAATCTCAGAGCTGGCAAACCACATACCTTGCCTCCATGTTTGACCTCTTCTGCACACTGCTGTGGGGGTTGTGTCCCCAAGTCTTCAGGCAGCTCCACTTCTATGGCTTTCCTAATCTCAAGTGATACTTTAACTCTCACAGGCTGGAATTGCATGCTAGTAGCTCCACAGGTCTGGGGTCTCCATGGTGGTCCCACTCTCATGGCTCCACTAGGCATGGCACTGATGGGGTTTCTTTGCTATAACTCTGACACCACATTTCCACTTGGCATTGCTCTAGTGAAGGATCTATGTCGTGACTCCGCCCCTGTGACAGATCTCTTCCTGAGTCCCCAGCCTTTTCCAAATATCCTTTGAAATTGGGGTGGAGGCTCCCAAGCCTCCACAGCTCCAGCATTCTACAAGCCTGCAGAACTAACACCACATGGACTCTGCCAAGCTTTCCAGCTTGTATTTTCCAAAGCTGCATGTCCAGCCACACCTGGGGTCAATTTACCCACAGCTGGAGTAGCCAAAGCAGCTGAGGTGCTGGTGCTCAAAACAGCTTCCCAAGGTGGTCCTGGACAGGAGCATATGGAGGGCTCCTCAGGCCTGTTCCCCAAGGACATTCTGTCTGCCTAGGTCTTTGGGCCTGAAATGGAAAGGCTAGCCCCAAAGGCTTTTGCAAGGTCTTCAGGGCTTCCCTCCACCCCCTTCTCCTGATAATCCTGTTCTTTTGCACTCATCATCTCAGCTAAGGGTTGCTGGGCCACACTACTGCATGCTTTCTGCATCTATACTACATGGCCAGGCTACAAATTTTCTAAATCTTTATGCTCTGCTTCCCTTTTAAATTCTGGCTTTATGTCATATCTTTGCTGCCATAACTCAGTGTAGACTGTCACAAGTAGCCATGCAGCTTCCTGAATGTTCTGCTGCTTGAAATTTCTTCCACCAAATACTCGGGCCCACAACTCTTAAGTTCCATCTTCCTCAAAGTCCTAGGGCATGGACAAAATGCAGCCAAGCTCTTTGCCAGTTCATAGCAAGGGTGATCTTTGCCCCAGTTTCCAATAAACTCCTTATTTCTATCTGATACTTTGCCAGTTCATAGCAAGGGTGATCTTTGCCCCAGTTTCCAATAAACTCCTTATTTCTATCAGATAACTCCTTAGAATGGTCTTTACATTCCATATTTCTATCAGCATTCTGCTCACAACCACATAACCAGTCTCTAAGACATTCCAAACTTGCCCTCCTTTTTTGGCCTCTTCTGAGTCCTCCAAACTCCTCCAACCTTTGCCTAACATCCAGTTCCAAAGCAACTTTCACGTTATCAAGTATTTGTTACAAGTAGCACTCCACTTCTCTGGTACCAATTTTCTGTATTCGTCCACTTTGTGTTGCTATAACAGATACCACCCCAGTTTCCAATAAACTCCTTATTTCTATCTGATACCTCCTTAGAATGGTCTTTACATTCCATATTTCTATCAGCATTCTGCTCACAACCACATAACCAGTCTCTAAGACATTCCAAACTTGCCCTCCTTTTTTGGCCTCTTCTGAGTCCTCCAAACTCCTCCAACCTTTGCCTAACATCCAGTTCCAAAGCAACTTTCACGTTATCAAGTATTTGTTACAAGTAGCACTCCACTTCTCTGGTACCAATTTTCTGTATTCGTCCATTTTGTGTTGCTATAACAGATACCAAAGACTGGGTAATTTATAAAGAACAGAGGTTTATTTGGCTTATGATTCTGGGACAGCTGCATCTGGTGTGGGCCTCAGGCTGCTTCTA
This sequence comes from Galeopterus variegatus, assembly GCF_000696425.1. Taxonomy (NCBI): domain Eukaryota; kingdom Metazoa; phylum Chordata; class Mammalia; order Dermoptera; family Cynocephalidae; genus Galeopterus; species Galeopterus variegatus. The sequence continues at coordinate 143,118 of NW_007726322.1, forward strand.
CTCATGGCAGAAAATGGCAGCTAGCAGCAGATATAAGCAGATCACATAGCAAGAGGAAGCAAGAGAGAGAGGGGGGAGGTTCCAGGGTCTTTTAAACAACCAGCTCTCATGGGAACTAATCGAGTGAAATCTTTCTCAGGCCTCCCTCCCCCAGGGAGAGTATTAATCCATTCATGAGGGATCCACCTCCATTACTCAAACAGTTCCCAACACTGCCACACTGGGGATCAGATTTCCATATGAGTTTTGGCAGGGACAACACATCCAAACTCTCTCAGCCTCCATGGCCTATGAACTGGGGCATTAAGTGGTCTCTTGCTGAAGTGAGTGACACTATGTTGGGTCATCATGGATGTAGGTGAGATCTCAAGTTCATTGGAGAAATGACTGGGTGCCTTGTTGCTCCTTGGCTGAGATGGCTGACACTCAGTAGACTTGCTTACATGACCTGATAGGCACACTGAAGCTCCTCAGCTTGAATGGGTGACACTAAGTGGGGTTTCTCTTCCTCTTTCCTGCAGGCAGAGGCTCTTCCTGGGTCCTTGCTTTCCTGGTTAAGGGATGGGGTAGTGGTGGCTGGAGATTTTCTTCTGCACTCTATTTTGCTCTCCTATATTTTGGCACTCACTGGTGGTTTCACACATGTCCCTTCCCAGGTCAATGCAGTCATGTGGACTGTGTGAGTAGTTCCCGCCATGGGTGCATGAACTCAGGTGTAACTTAATTTCCCATGTGGGTTGGGTGACTGGGTTGAAGTATTGTGCTCACTCACCTCTTTCTGGTGGCTCCACACATGTCCCTCCCCAGGCCAATTCAGTCACGTGGGCTATATGAATAATTCCCACCACTGGTGTGCAGGGCTTTTTCAACACCTTCCTCTTTCCTGCTGCCTGGTAAAACACAGGAACACCTGGATCTGGTGGCACCCAGACTGGGCATTGGTGAGGGGCAAGATGGACTGCCAGGTGGAGAGATGAGCAGCAATGGCCACAGAGCTCCAGGGCCAGGTGGCAGTGGCTGCAGCTTTGGCAATGGGGACTGGTATGGGATGCTATGTAGGGAGACAGGTGTCAGTGGCCAAAGCACTCTGGGACCAGCCGATGCTGGCTGGTAGCAGTGGCAGCAGCAGTGGTGGCAGCAGCAAGGCAGAGCAGAGAAGTATGGACTACTCTGTGGGTTGACAACAGCATATCAAAAATCTTATATTTTATGATCATGTGGAATTCATCCCAGGGATGCAAGGATGGTTGAACATATGTAAATCAATAAATATGATACACCACATCAATGAAATTAAGGACAAAAACCACATAATTGGCTTAATAGACACAAAAAGTATTTGACAAAATTCAACAACCCTTCATGATAAAAACTCTCAGTAAATTATATATACAAGGAAAGTATCTAAACACAATAAAAGCCACATAAAATAAACACACTGTGAATATCACCCTGAATGGGGAAAAGCTGAAAGCTTTTGCTTCAAGAACAGGACCAAGACAAGGAAGCCCACTCTCACCACTCCTATTTAACGTAGTATTGAAAGTACTAGCCAGAGAAATCAGGCAAGAGAAAGATATAAAGGATATACAAATTAGAAAAGATGATGACAACTTAGCCTTGTTTGCAGATGACATGATCCTATATAAAGAAAAACCTAAAAACTCTACCAAAAAACTCTTAGTGCGGGGCCGGCCCGGTGGCACACTGCTACAGTGCACTGCTTGGGAGCACGGCGGCGCTCCCGCCGAGGGTTCGGATCCCACATACAGACCGGTTCCCGCTCACTGGTGAGGTGCAGGCGCAACACCGAGGGTTGCGATCCCGTTGCCGGACACGAAAAAAGGAAAAAAAAAAAAAAACTCTTAGTGCTGATTAAAATTTCAATACAAAATCAATACACAAAAATTAGAAGCATTCTTATATAGCAAAAACAAACTAGCAGAAAAAGAATTTCAGAAAGCAAGCCCATTTCCAATAGCTACAAAAAGAATGAAATACCTAGGAATTAATTTAACCAAGTAAGTGAAATATCTCTACAATGAGAACTACAAAACACTAATGGAAAAAAATTAAACAGGATGCCAAAAGATGGAAAGACATTCCATGTTCATGGCTTAGAAGAATGCTGGTTGTAAAAACAACCATATTACCCAAAATGATCTACAGATTCAATGCAATTTCCGTCAAAATACCAATGACATTCTTTACAGAAATAGAAAAAAATCCTAAACACTCATATGGAACAACAAATGACACCAAATAGCCAAAGCTGAGGGNTTAAGTATAAAATCTGAAACTATAAAATTCCTAGAAGAAAACACAGGGGAAATATTTCAGGAAGTAGAACTGGGCAAAGACCTTATGAATAAAACCCCAAAAGCACAGGCAACAACAACAAAATAAACAATTGGGATTATATCAAACTGAAAAGCTTTTGCACAGCAAAGCAAACAATCAACAGAATGAAAAGACAACCTATAGAAGGGGAGAAAATATTTGCAAACTATGCATCCAACAAGGGATTAATGCCCAGAACACACAAGGAACTCTAACAACACTTAATAGTGAAAAACAAATAATCCAATTTAAAAATGGGCAATGGATATGAATAGACATCTTAAAAGAAGACATACAAATGGACAACAGGTACATGAAAAAATGCTGAACATCACTGATCATCAGAGAAATGCAAATCAAAAGCACATTGAGATATCATCTCACCTCAGTTAAACTGGCTATTATCAAAAACACAGAGAATAAGAAATGCTGGCAAGGACTCAGAGAAAGAGAAACTCTTCTACACCATTATTGGGATTGTAAATTAATACAGCCATTATGGAAAACACTATGGAGGTTTCTCAAACAACTACAGATAGAACTACCACAAGATCCAGCAAGCCCACTTCTAGGTATACACCCAAAGGAATGGAAATCATCATGTCAAAGCAATACCTGCACTCCCATGTTTAATGCAGCTCTATTTACAATAGCCATGAGTTGGAATCAACCTAAACATCCATCAATGGACAACTGGAT